>NC_083569.1:68904648-69154648 GCF_027579695.1 Neoarius graeffei | reverse complement strand
ACACGGAGAGAGAGACAGAGAGACACACAGAGAGAGAGACAGAGAGACACACAGAGTGAGACACAGAGACAGAGAGACACACAGAGTGAGACACAGAGAGAGAGAGACACAGACAGAGTGAGACACAGAGAGAGTGAGACACAGAGAGAGTGAGACACAGACAGAGTGAGACACAGAGAGAGAGAGAGAGAGACAGAGTGAGACAGAGAGAGAGAGACAGACAGAGTGAGACACAGAGAGAGAGAGAGAGAGAGAGAGAGAGAGACAGAGTGAGACACAGAGAGAGAGAGAGAGAGACAGAGTGAGACACAGAGAGAGAGAGAGACAGACAGAGTGAGACACAGAGAGAGAGAGACAGACAGAGTGAGACACAGAGAGAGAGAGACAGACAGAGTGAGACACAGAGAGAGAGAGACAGACAGAGTGAGACACAGAGAGAGAGAGACAGACAGAGTGAGACACAGAGAGAGAGAGACAGACAGAGTGAGACACAGAGAGAGAGAGACAGACAGAGTGAGACACAGAGAGAGAGAGACAGACAGAGTGAGACACAGAGAGAGAGAGACAGACAGAGTGAGACACAGAGAGAGAGAGACAGACAGAGTGAGACACAGAGAGAGAGAGACAGACAGAGTGAGACACAGAGAGAGAGAGACAGACAGAGTGAGACACAGAGAGAGAGAGACAGACAGAGTGAGACACAGAGAGAGAGAGACAGAGAGTGAGACACAGAGAGAGAGAGACAGAGAGTGAGACACAGAGAGAGAGAGACAGACAGAGTGAGACACAGAGAGAGAGAGACAGACAGAGTGAGACACAGAGAGAGAGACAGACAGAGTGAGACACAGAGAGAGAGACAGACAGAGTGAGACACAGAGAGAGAGACAGACAGAGTGAGACACAGAGAGAGAGACAGACAGAGTGAGACAGAGAGAGAGACAGACAGAGTGAGACACAGACAGACAGAGTGAGACACAGACAGACAGAGTGAGACACAGACAGACAGAGTGAGACAGAGAGAGAGACAGAGTGAGACAGAGAGAGAGACAGAGTGAGACACAGAGAGAGAGACAGAGTGAGACACAGAGAGAGAGACAGAGTGAGACACAGAGAGACAGACAGAGTGAGACACAGAGAGACAGACAGAGTGAGACACAGAGACAGACAGAGTGAGACAGAGAGAGAGACAGACAGAGTGAGACAGAGAGAGAGACAGACAGAGTGAGACAGAGAGAGAGACAGACAGAGTGAGACAGAGAGAGAGACAGACAGAGTGAGACAGAGAGAGAGACAGACAGAGTGAGACAGAGAGAGAGACAGACAGAGTGAGACAGAGAGAGAGACAGACAGAGTGAGACAGAGAGAGAGACAGACAGAGTGAGACAGAGAGAGAGACAGAGAGTGAGACAGAGAGTGAGACAGACAGAGTGAGGACAGAGAGAGAGACAGACAGAGTGAGGACAGAGAGAGAGACAGACAGAGTGAGGACAGAGAGTGAGGACAGAGTGAGACAGACAGTGAGGACAGAGAGTGAGACAGACAGAAAGACAGACAGAGAGACACAGAGTGAGACACAGACACAGAGAGAGAGAGAGAGCAGGTGAAACAAAGGAAGTTAGCTAGTGATGGCCCCGCTGTTCCCGCTCCTGTGTTGCTGTGTCTCGGCGGCGGAGTGCGGTTGCGGGTGAAGCCTCACCTGCGTGTGTGATGTCGGACAGGTCGTAGTTCCTGGCTGTGCGGGGAAACTCCTTGAGTTTGCGGCTGGACAGAACGAGCGCTCCGCTGGCCGCCGCCTCCTCCAGCGCTTTCTCCACGCTCCTGCTGGCCGCCAGTGTCGCCGGCAGCTGCGCCCCGTCCCCGGCAGCCATCACCGCGGCACTGAGAGCCCTTTACTCGGCCTTTTCTCTCGGCTTAGCGCCGCTCCTAAACTCTCATCTCCCCAGCGCTCACTCACAGCGGCCCGACAGCTTCCACAGCGCTAATCCGATCCGATCCGATCCGACCCGACCCGGTCCGGAGGAACTGAGAAAACCCGCGCGGCGGAGCGGCTCCGGAAACTTCTGTGAAGAAACGCCGCGCGCGGACTCAACTGTCAATCTGCTGAGGGGCGCGGCACCAGTAAGGAAAGGGGCGTGGCCAACGAAAGAGGAAGAGGAGGCTGCAAGGCATCTCAAACGACTCCATATATAACTTCGGAGTGCACTAAGTAGGACGTAGGAGCCTTGATAAGTAATGTAGAGCACTTCTATAGGAAGTGAGGAGCCATTTGGTGTTCAGCCCAGTGAACATGTGTGGTGTGGTCCTGAGAGAGAGTAGAGAACTCGACATCTAAAATAGGCCACAAACAGAAACCAGAAAACTACATTTAACATAGATATTTACATTAACTATATTTACAGTGCACATTAATATAACTAGATTTAAAATAGGCTATTAACATAAACAAGAAAACTACATTTAACACACACACACACACACACACACATATATATATATATATATATATATATATATATACAACCCCGATTCCAAAAAAGTTGGGACAAAGTACAAATTGTAAATAAAAACGGAATGCAATAATTTACAAATCTCAAAAACTGATATTGTATTCACAATAGAACATAGACAACATATCAAATGTCAAAAGTGAGACATTTTGAAATTTCATGCCAAATATTGCCTCATTTGAAATTTCATGACAGCAACACATCTCAAAAAAGTTGGGACAGGGGCAATAAGAGGCTGGAAAAGTTAAAGGTACAAAAAAGGAACAGCTGGAGGACCAAATTGCAACTCATTAGGTCAATTGGCAATAAGTCATTAACATGACTGGGTATAAAAAGAGCATCTTGGAGTGGCAGCGGCTCTCAGAAGTAAAGATGGGAAGAGGATCACCAATCCCCCTAATTCTGCGCCGACAAATAGTGGAGCAATATCAGAAAGGAGTTCGACAGTGTAAAATTGCAAAGAGTTTGAACATATCATCTACAGTGCATAATATCATCAAAAGATTCAGAGAATCTAGAAGAATCTCTGTGCGTAAGGGTCAAGGCCGGAAAACCATACTGGGTGCCCGTGATCTTCGGGCCCTTAGACGGCACTGCATCACATACAGGCATGCTTCTGTATTGGAAATCACAAAATGGGCTCAGGAATATTTCCAGAGAACATAATCTATGAACACAATTCACCGTGCCATCCACCGTTGCCAGCTAAAACTCTATAGTTCAAAGAAGAAGCCGTATCTAAACATGATCCAGAAGCGCAGACGTCTTCTCTGGGCCAAGGCTCATTTAAAATGGACTGTGGCAAAGTGGAAAACTGTTCTGTGGTCAGACGAATCAAAATTTTAAGTTCTTTATGGAAATCAGGGACGCCGTGTCATTCGGACTAAAGAGGAGAAGGACGACCCAAGTTGTTATCAGCGCTCAGTTCAGAAGCCTGCGTCTCTGATGGTATGGGGTTGCATTAGTGCGTGTGGCATGGGCAGCTTACACATCTGGAAAGACACCATCAATGCTGAAAGGTATATCCAGGTTCTAGAGCAACATATGCTCCCATCCAGATGACGTCTCTTTTAGGGAAGACCTTGCATTTTCCAACATGACAATGCCAAACCACATACTGCATCAATTACAGCATCATGGCTGTGTAGAAGAAGGGTCCGGGTACTGAACTGACCAGCCTGCAGTTCAGATCTTTCACCCATAGAAAACATTTGGCGCATCATAAAACGGAAGATATGACAAAAAAGACCTAAGACAGTTGAGCAACTAGAATCCTACATTAGACAAGAATGGGTTAACATTCCTATCCCTAAACTTGAGCAACTTGTCTCCTCAGTCCCCAGACGTTTACAGACTGTTGTAAAGAGAAAAGGGGATGTCTCACAGTGGGAAACATGGCCTTGTCCCAACTTTTTTGAGATGTGTTGTTGTCATGAAATTTAAAAATCACCTAATTTTTTTCTTTAAATGATACATTTTCTCAGTTTAAACATTTGATATGTCATCTATGTTCTATTCTGAATAAAATATGGAATTTTGAAACTTCCACATCATTGCATTCCGTTTTTATTTACAATTTGTACTTTGTCCCAACTTTTTTGGAATCGGGGTTTTTTATATATATATATATATATATATATATATATATATATATATATATATAGTGTGTGTGTGTGTGTATATATATATATATATATATATATATATATATACACACTAATGTATGTGTGTATCATCTCATCTCATTATATTTACAGTACACATTAATATTAACTACATTTAAAATAGGACATTAACAAACAAGAAAACTACATTTAAAACAGATATTTACATTAACTATATTTACAGTAGACATTAATATTAACTAGATTTAAAATAGGCTATTAACATAAACAAGAAAACTACATTTAACACACACACACACACACATACATATATATATATATATAAGCCATATTTACAGTAGACATTAATATTAACGTGAGGCACGGTGATGTAGTGGTTAGCACTGTCACCTCACAGCAAGAAGGTCTGGGTTCGAGCCCCGTGGCCGGCGAGGGCCTTTCTGTGTGGAGTTTGCATGTTCTCCCCGTGTCCGCGTGGGTTTCCTCCGGGTGCTCCGGTTTCCCCCACAGTCCAAAGACGTGCAGGTTAGGTTAACTGGTGACTCTAAATTGAGCGTAGGTGTGAATGTGAGTGTGAATGGTTGTCTGTGTCTATGTGTCAGCCCTGTGATGACCTGGCGACTTGTCCAGGGTGTACCCCGCCTTTCGCCCGTAGTCAGCTGGGATAGGCTCCAGCTTGCCTGCAACCCTGTACAGGATAAGCGGCTACAGATGATGGATGGATGGATTAATATTAACTACATTTAAAATAGATATTTACATTAACTATATTTAAAATAGCATTGATACACACATGTACGTGAACAATATTTACAATAGGCATTACCATGAAGAACATTTAAAAGATACTCAAGAGAAAAGCAAATTTACAATGGACATAAACATGAAGCACATTTAACAGACATTAAAATAACATACATCAAAGGTCAGAGTTAAAACTTAGGTCTTTTCACCAAACTGAGCAAAAAAAAAAGTATATTAAATGAATAATACATTCAATGAATGAGGTTTTGACCTTTTACCTTATCTATATTTAATATAGTTAATGTAAATATTTTAACTGTAGTTTTCTTGTTTATGTTAGTGGCATATTTTAAAAGTCGTTTTCTCTGTACTCCCTCTGAGCAGGACCACACCACACATGTTCACTGGGCTGAATACCAAATGGCTCTACGTCCTATGTTGTGCACTCATTGTTGCATCTTCAGTAACTTTATCTTGGTCAGGATCACAGTGTATCCTGAAACTATCCTGGGAACACTAGGCATTATGAGAATACACCCTGGATAGAATGCCAGCCCATCATCATGCACACACATTCATACCTAGGACAAATTTATCACAGCCAATCCACCTACCAGCATGTTTTTGGTAAGAAACTAGAGAACCTGGAGGAAACCCAGCCACACAGACACCAGGAGAACATGTGAAACTCTGCACAGATGGTAACCTGAGCTGAGGACGGAACCAGGGATCCTGGAGCTGTGAGACAGCAATACTGATGTCATCATTCTTCACTACAGACCCTGGGCCACGAGCAATTCCTATGCATCTGCTTTAAATATTTGTTTCAGTACCATTCATGTTTTTTTGTTTTGTTTTTTAAGGAAAATTAGTATTATTGAAAAAAAAAAGTTCTGCAAATGAGAATACATTTTGTCAGAAGAAGGATACATTCATTCATTCATTCATTCATTATCTCTAGCCGCTTTATCCTTCTACAGGGTCGCAGGCAAGCTGGAGCCTATCCCAGCTGACTACGGGCGAAAGGCGGGGTACACCCTGGACAAGTCGCCAGGTCATCACAGGGCTGACACATAGACACAGACAACCATTCACACTCACATTCACACCTACGCTCAATTTAGAGTCACCAGTTAACCTAACCTGCATGTCTTTGGACTGTGGGGGAAACCGGAGCACCCGGAGGAAACCCACGCGGACACGGGGAGAACATGCAAACTCCACACAGAAAGGCCCTCGCCGGCCCCGGGGCTCGAACCCAGGACCTTCTTGCTGTGAGGCGACAGCGCTAACCACTACACCACCGTGCCGCCAGAAGGATACATAGTTTCTCTAATTATAGTCTGTGTGGGTCTCCTCCAGATACTCTTGTTTCCATCCATCCATCCATCCATCCATTATCTATACCGCTTATCCGTCTGAGTCAGGGGGAAGCTGGAGCGGAGGGGTACACCCTGGGCAGGTTGCCAACCTGTCACAGGGCTCACATAGAGACAAACAACCATTCACACTCACATTAGACTCCTGTTTCTGTTTCTAAATCCATGTGTTTCAAAATTGTCTTACAGCTGTGAAATACATAATCCACTATAATCAAAGTTATTATATTTATTAGTGAATTCTTTAAGTCATCAACTCGTTTAATCCAATCAATCAGAAAGAAGTAATCCTTCAAATACTGTTAATTTGAATCGAATGACAACTTTGATCAAACATATTTTGCCAGTGTCTAAATCTCATCTCATTATCTGTAGCTGCTTTATCCTGTTCTACAGGGTCGCAGGCGAGCTGGAGCCTATCCCAGCTGACTACGGGTGAGAGGCGGGGTACACCCTGGACAAGTCGCCAGGTCATAACAGGGCTGACACATAGACACAGACAACCATTCACACTCACATTCACACCTACGCTCAATTTAGAGTCACCAGTTAACCTAACCTGCATGTCTTTGGACTGTGGGGGAAACCGGAGCACCCGGAGGAAACCCACGCGGACACGGGGAGAACATGCAAACTCCGCACAGAAAGGCCCTCGTCAGCCACGGGGCTCGAACCCGGACCTTCTTGCTGTGAGGCGACAGCGCTAACCACTACACCACCGTGCCGCCCCAGTGTCTAAATTCAGGAATAAAAAGCTTTATGGTTCCACTTGGCAGGAAATGGTAGAGGAGACTGATGCAATGCCGATACAATTTAATCAGTAAAGACAACACACGCATATGACAAGGTAAATACAGGAACACAAAAATATAACATAAGCTCAACAAATGGAAGGCAGAGTTCTACAAGAGACAGAATTGAAATGCCTATTCTCATCTCATCTCATCTCATCTCATTATCTGTAGCCGCTTTATCCTGTTCTACAGGGTCGCAGGCAAGCTGGAGCCTATCCCAGCTGACTACGGGCGAGAGGCGGGGTACACCCTGGACAAGTCGCCAGGTCATCACAGGGCTGACACATAGACACAGACAACCATTCACACTCACATTCACACCTACGGTCAATTTAGAGTCACCAGTTAACCTAACCTGCATGTCTTTGGACTGTGTGGGAAACCGGAGCACCCGGAGGAAACCCACGCGGACACAGGGAGAACATGCGAACTCCACACAGAAAGGCCCTCGCCGGCCACGGGGCTCGAACCTGGACCTTCTTGCTGTGAGGCGACAGCGCTAACCACTATACCACTGTGCCGCCTGCCTGTTCTCATTAGACATAAATGTGACTCAGGTACTTCTGGTATTCTGAGGTGCAGGGGCTGATGGGTAACAGGGTCCTGACACCAATCTCTTCTTTTTCTTCTTCTTCTTTCGGCTGTTCCCATCAGGGGTCACCACAGTGGATAACGTCCCTCCATTTCCTCCTATCCGCCGTATCTTTTTTTGTCGCACCAACTGTCTTCATGTTCTCCTTCACCACATCCATAAATCTCATCTTTGGTTCCCTCTTTGATCTCCAGCATTCTTTTCCCAGTATACCCTGGATCTCTCCTCTGTACATGTCCAAACCATCTCAATCTCGCCTCTCTCACTTTGTCTCCAAGCCGTCCTACATGTTCTTTCCCTCTAATACACTAATTTCTCATCCTGTCGGACTTTGTCACTCCCAGTGAAAATCTCAGCATCTTCAGCTCTGCTACCTCCAGTTCAGCCTCCTGTCTTTTTGTCAGTGCCGCTGTCTCCAAACCGTACAACATCGCTGCTCTTACTGCGGTCTTATACACTTTCCCTTTCACTCTTCCTGGCAACCTTCTGTCACAAATCACTCCTGACATCCTCCTCTCCTCTCTTTCACTTCTCTTCTGCACTCACCATTACTTTGTACAGTTGACCCCAGATATTTGAACTCATCTGCTTTGACCACTTCTATTCCTTGTAGCTGTACAGTACCATTCCACTGTCCTCCTCCTCATTCACACACATGTCCTCCATCTTGCTCCTACTGACTTCCATTCCCCTTCTCTGTAGTACATATCTCCATGTCTCTAAGTTTTCGATAGCCCTGACACCAATAAATGGTCAAAATACGATTGTACCAAATCAGACTAATATTTGAATAGCTAGATTATGTTCATAAATTACACGAGTGTAATTTTTTTTTAAAGTTAAAACAGCCCATGGATGCAAAATGTTTGAGAACCCATGCTCTAAATTACAGCTAGGTATGAGTAAGTAGGTGAGTGTGTGTGGAGCTCTGTGTCCAATATTTCTGGGATAAACTCCAGATACACCACGACTGTGAACTGGATTAAACGGTTATTAAAGATGTGTAAATGAATGAAATAATGATCAAATAATATTGGCCAGTCTCTTCGAGCGTGACAAAAGATATGGAGGTGAGTATAATCCATCCATTATCCGTGTGCAGGGTCACAGGCAAGCTGGAGCCTATCTCAACTGACTATGGGTGAGAGGTGGGGTACACCCTGGACAAGTCGCCAGATCATCATAGGGCTGACACATAGCCCATGTTTACATTAGACCGTATCAGCGGATCATCAGATTAACGTTTTTAAAACGATTAGTGTGCACACAGCAACACCAATACACGATTTGCGTGCACACAGCAACACCAATACACGGATACGCTCTGCTCCGCAGGCATCCTGCGCTCCAAATCACTCCGCCCTGAACAGCGAGTGCCCTCTGGAGGGTGCGCACTCCGGCCCTGCGCAGCTCACACAGCAGCGCGCGAGTGAAGTGCACAAGCAGTGATTCGGGACCGAGCCGCTGTGTGTGTGATCCCAGCGCACATCACTTACCACTTGCAAGTGGAAGGATGGCAAGCCTAAAGACAATCATAACTACACAATGGGCAGTATTTGCATCAGTATTTGCAGTATTTTCATACTTTTATACTCTTTAATGAAAGCTGATACAAGGCGGAAGTCCGCGCCGTTTTTCAGCAGTCACGTCACATGACCAACGCCAGCGAATCAGGAAGGTGGATGTCACAGTGACGTTGTCCAATGACGACGCCAGCTAGAGCTCAGCACAGTGTATCCGCGTATCTCAATGTTTACACAGCACCGGATCAGACACGATCTGGATTGAATACGTGGACTCTGGCGGATTCCCGTTTCCCGGCGTTTCCAGGCGGTTTAATGTAAACGGACAGTGCATCCGCGAAGAAAACGAGACAGATACGGTCTAATGTAAACTTGGCCATAGAAACAAACAAACATTCACACCTACGGTCAATTTAGAGCCACCAGTTAACCTAACCTGCATGTCTTTGGACTGTGGGGGAAGCTGGAGCACCCGAAGGAAACCCACACAGACACGGGGAGAACATGCAAACTCCGCACAGAAAGGCCCCCATCAGCCACTGGGCTTGAACCCAGAACCTTCTTGTTTGAGGCGACAGTGCTAACCACTACACCACCGTGCCTCCAGGCTATCACTTTGAATTTTAAATTTCACTAAGCAGACTCAATCACCAATATGACTCTTTCATGGGAAATGCATTTGTTAACTTTATAACTTCTACTTGTACTGCTTGTGACAGTCAGTGGAAATGTTGAATCATCACTTTTTTCCAGGAGCGCATTAGGCTTTGAAATAATATAATGGTTGCCAGGTTAAATGAATATCTAGTGTATTCCTTATGAATCTGTGTCATTTGATCTCCTCATGTTGATGAGATTACACTGACTATGTTGCGATTTGTTGTGATAAGTCATCACTATTCGAGTTCTTGCATATCTGAATTGCCAAGTAATCAGGATATTTACAGTTCTCAAGTCAGGATGGTTTTTAAAAAAAGTGTAAATCATCAACGGAAGCTTTACTCCACAGGGAAAATGGAAAGCGGAACAGAAGTTCTGAGGGAGTACAAAGGAAGAGAAGGAGGTCTCAAAGAGCGTGAGAAACCCTCATGTCATGGTTGCCTTTGTAAAATTGCATGATGTAAACTTTAAATAAGAGAAAGCCTAGAAGGAGAAGAGACAGTAGTAAGTAACTGTCACCATGTTCTTCCCTAGCTGCCTTTTTTTTTTTTGCCAGATTGATCACCAATTCATTTATGCAGGCATGTTCTGAATATTATGTTTCATCAAACCAATAAGGACCAGCTTATTTAACGTATGTCTATATGCATTACAAAGTTTACAATCACTTTTTTAGAATGAAAAGTAATTTACTAGTGATTTGAACTTTAGATTATATTCAACTCCATGTAGATTTAAGTACAAACAGTGGTTACACAAAAATGTGCATTTCCACCCAGGTAAAATAGAAAACATGGATAAAATTTGCAGTTTTATTATGCTGAATTTTTTCCCCAAGATGAAATGATATCAGCTTGTTTTCCTAAATGGTTTATTTAAACCCTAAATTTTTATGCATCAGCCCCAAAATCTCGGCCCGTTTCCTGACTATCTAAGACTTTTGCCTTTAGTCGGTCCTTGTGTCCTTCCATGCATCCAACCTAGATTTCTATTTGGATCTTCTTCTTTGGGCTGCTCATGTTCATTCAGGGTCACTACAGTGGATCTGTTCTGCAGAGGTTTTACATCAGATGCCCTTCCTGACACAACCCTCCCCAATCTATCCGGGCTTGGGACTGGCCCTGTGTATGCACTGTCTTGTGCAACCCCAGTTGCCAGGTATTTTACCTAACCTTCATGTCTTTGGACTGTGGGGGAAACCAGAGCACCCAGCGGAAACCCACACAGACATGGGGAGAACATGCAAATTCCACACAGAAAAGCCCCCGTTGGCTGTGAGGTTTGAACCCAGAACCTTCTTGCTGTGAGGTGACAGTGCTAACCACTACACTACCATGCCACTCTAGATTTCCATTTGTATGATATCTCAAAAACAAAGGGTTGAATGTTTGTAGGATTTATATGGGGTTATGATTGGGTGGCACAGTGGTGTCGTGGTTAGCACTGTCGCCTCACAGCAAGAAGGTTCTGGGTTCGAGCCCAGTGGCTGATGGGGGCCTTTCTGTGTGGAGTTTGCATGTTCTCCCCGTGTCTGCGTGGGTTTTCTCTGGGTGCTCCAGTTTCCCCCACAGTCCAAAGACATGCTGGTTAGGTTAACTGGCTACTATAAATCGATGTGAATGTGTGTGTGTGTGTGTGTGTGTGTGTGTGTGTGTGTGTGTGGTTGTTTCCTGAGCCCAGAAATGGGAGGGCCAAATCGAGGGACTGGAATCGGTGTCGGTAAACTAGCGAGGGTCAGGCAATCGGCAAACAATGTAATGTAGGAAAGACAAAGAGTGAGAAAACGAGGAGGAAATAGCAGGATCAGAAATCTAAGAGGCAGTCAGAAAGAGAGAAGGCTTGGTACGAACTGGATGATCAGGACGATACTTTGCAATAGTGTGTTTGTGAAGTGAGCTTAAATAGAGGGACCGGTGATTGAGGAAATGAGCAGCAGCTGATTCAGTAGGCAGGAGACAGAGGTGGCTGTGTGTTCTGGCTGGGTGTTGTAGTCCGGAGTGTCCATGTTTGTAGTTTGCTCATTATCAGCGGGTTTACTGATAGAGCCGCCCCCCCCATGAACTACCTCCGGGAGCGTCATTGTTTCTGGGACAACCCCTATCCTCTGGGTGCTGGTTTGTTAGGATGCTGGGCATGGAATTCTTGCTTAAGAAGGGGGTTGAGAATGTCTCTGGACTTGTCCCAGCTTTGTTCCTCTGGCCCATATCCTTCCCAGTCTACCAGGTATTTGTCCTGACCTCCTCTTCGTCTTGAATTGAGGATCTTCTTGATCTGGTAGATGGGATCTCCCTCTAGATTAAGTGAAGGGTGTTCTTGGGTCTGTGTGTTGCTGGAAAGGGGCACAGGGATGGCAGGTTTTAGGTTTGAGACATGAAATGTGGGTGACACTTGGCTGTGAGGGGGAAGTTCAAGATGGTAAGATACTTCGTTGATGTGGCGTAAGACTTTAAATGGCCCAATGTAACGTGGCTGGAGCTATCTACAGGTGTTGGTTTCTCTCAGATTCTTAGTGGCCACCTATACTCTGTCACCAGGGAGGAAGTTGGGAGTCTCTCCTATATGCTTATCTGCATATTCTTTGTACTTGGCACAGACTGATTCTAGCTGCTGGTGAACCTCCTCCCAGATGGTTTGACTGTGCTTGAACCAGTCATTAATGGCCTGCACCTGGCTGGGTGTGTCGTCCCAGGGGAACAAGGGTGGTTGGTAGCCGAGTATACACTGAAACGGTGTCAGTTGGGTAGCAGAGTGTTTTAGTGAGTTTTGTGCATACTCAGCAGGGCAGGAAGTCCCCCTGGTTGCGCATGCAACAGATCCTTAGAAAGCAGCTGATCTCCTGGTTTGCTCTCTCTACTTGACCGTTGGACTGGGGGTGATAGCTGGACGTGAGGCTCACGGATACTCCCAACCTCTCCATAAAGCTTGACCAAAACCTGAATTGGGGTCCCCGGTCGCTAACTATATCTTCGGGGATGCCATAGCACCTGAAGACTTGCTGGAATAACAGCTCCACGGTCTGAGAGGCTGTGGGGATGCCTGGTAACGGAATGAGTTTCAATGCTTTCAAAAATCAGTTAATGGTTACCATTATCGTCGTGTAGTTTTGAGAGGGAGGGAGATCTGTGATAAAGTCGATCGCAAGGTGTGACCAAGGCCTTTGGGGAATTGGTAGAGGGCATAGTTTGCCGGGGGGGGGGGGGGGGGGGGGGGGGCTCTCATAACCTTTGCTTGAGTGCATTTGGAGCAGGCGGTGATGAACTGGTTGTTCTCAGAAAGTATATTCTCCCACCAGTACCTGTTCTTTAACATCTGGTGAGTGTGTTGGCTATTTGGATGTCCATTGGCAGGAGATGCGTGTGCCCAGGTGATGAGTCTGCTGTAAAGATGCTTCGGCACATAGAGAATGCCAGGTGGGAGGTGAATAGGCAGAGTTTGAGGCTCTGATTTGCTTATTTCCTTGTCCAGTTCCCAGGTGATGGATTGCATGAAACACTGTGGTGGAATGATGGGATGAGAACCTGTGTCATGGTGGGAAGGCCCGAATGCCCTGGATAAAGCATCCGCCTTGGTATTCTTGGAACATGGACGGAATGAAACGGTAAAGTCAAACCGTGTGAAGAATAATGCCCACCTGGCCTGACGTGGATTCAGCCTTTTGGCTTTTCTGAGATATTCTAGGTTTTTATGATCTGTGAGGATTACGAAGGGATGAACGGCTCCCTCTAACCAATGCCACCATTCTTCAAACGCTAGTTTTATAGCAAGCAGTTCTCCATTTCCCACATCATAGTTCCTTTCTGCTGAGGGTAGTTTCTTTGAAAAGAAGGCTACTGGGTGTAGCTTCTTTTTTCCCCCAAAACGTTGGGACAAGATGGCCCCTACTCCAGTGTCAGACGCATCTGCCTCTATGATGAACGGTTTTGTAGGGTCAGGGTGCTGGAGTATTGGGGCTAAAGTGAAGGCTAGCTTTAGCCAGCTGAAGGCCTCCTCTGCCACTGGGTTCCAATGAAGGCCTTTTGGACCTTTCTTCAGCAACAAGGTTAGAGGGGCTGCCAGAGTGCTGAAGTTCCGAACGAACCAGCGATAAAAGTTTGCAAAGCCTAAGAAACGTTGAAGATCCTTGATTGATCTGGGTGTCAGCCAGGATATTACAGCTGAGACTTTGAATGAGTCCATGCTTACTCCTTTAGCACTGGTTATGTAGCCTAGGAAGGAGATCCTGCTTCGATGAAACTCACAATTCTCAGCCTTCATGTAGAGGTTGTTCTCCAGTAATCGTCTGAGAACTGCTCTGACATGTTCCTGGTGACTATGGACATCTGAGGAGTATATCAGGGTGTCGTCAATGTAGGCGATGACATATTTGCCCAGCATGTCCCTTAGCACGTCATTGATGAAGCATTGGAACACACTGGGTGCTGAAGAAAGGCCATACAGCATGACCCGGTGTTCGAAGTGACCAGCAGTCATGCTGAAAGCAGTCTTCCACTCATTGCTCCTTTTAATCTGGATCAGATTGTACACACTGCGCAGATCAAGCTTGGAAAAGACTTTTGCAGATCGGAGTTGTTCCAGAGCTGCTGGAACCAAGGGAGGAGGATAAGGATACTTGATGGTGACCTCGTTTAAATCTCTGTCATCAATGCAGGACCTCAGTCCGCCCCCTTGTTTCTCCACAAAAAAGAAACCAGCAGATGCGGGAGATTTGGATGGGCGTATATATCCCTGTTTGAGAGCCTCCTGAATATACTCCTCCATGGCAGTGTGTTCCTTTTGGGATAGGGGATAGATGCAACCTCGGGGCAGAGACATACCTGGCAGTAAGTCAATGGTGCCTTCTCTTGACTGAAAACTTCGGAGAGGTCCTGATAGCAGTCAGGAATGTTGTCCATGGAGTCTGGTAGAGGACTTTCTACAGAGGTGGAGGATACCTGGACCTGGGGACGAGAGAAACAGCTCTGAAAACACATGGGTGACTATTGGAGGATTTCCTTGCTTTGCCAAGACATGAGAGGGTCATAAAGTTGTAGCCAGGGATATCCAAGAATAATGTCATGATTAACGGTTGTCGTTACATAGAGAGAGATGAGCTCCTTATGCAATGCTCCTACTTGTGTACTGGTGGGGTATGTGAAGTGGCCAGCCCGTCGCCTATGGGTCCTCCGTCGATGGTCCTGATGCTGAGTGTGCTGTGCAGAGGGGTGATTGGCAGGTTGAGCTTCTGCATGATGGTCTTACTGATAAAGTTCCCCTCTGCCCCTGAATCAATAAAAGCAGACAGGACATGAGTGGAGGACGCAACTTTTAGTAAGACTGGTATCTTGAAGGACTTTGAGTTGAGCTCTCTCACCGGACTCGTAGATCTTATGGGTTTCTCTGCTGGGGTTTCACTGGTTGGTCAGATCGGACAGTGCCTGATGTTATGTTCAGAGCTCCCGCAGTAGAAGCATAACCCCTCCTTGCATCGTCTAGCATGTTCAGCATGGGTTAACCTAGTGCGTGAGACCTCCATGGGTGAGCTGTCCTCCGACGGCTGAACAGGCCGGGCACCATTGTGGATATAGGGTCTGTGCTTTAACAGTTGGTCAAAACGAATTGCTAGGTCTATGAGGGAGTGTAGAGAGAGGTTCTCATCTCTACAAACCAGTTCGCTGATGATCTCCGGACATAAACCTTGGCGAAAGACTGCTTTCAGAGCTGGGTCGTTCCATCCACTGGCGACTGCTAGCGTCCGAAAGTCCAAGGCATATTCAGCGACACTTTGAGTACCTTGAGAACTGGCAAGTAGGCTCTCTCCAACCTCTATCTCTTCAGGTTCGTGGTCAAACACTCTCTTGAATATAGAGAGGAACTGTTTGTATGATTTAGTTTGTTCACCACCCCTGTTCCAGATAGCAGTAGCCCAGCGGAGGGCTTTGCCAGTGAGAAGAGACAGAAACTTAGTGATTTTATGCTCATCTGATAAGTTTGGGATGGTGGTAAAATACATTGCAGTAAAAAACCTTTACATCCGATGGTGTCTCCAGTGAACTTCCCCGGAGTGAGGTGTTGCAACGCTGGGCTTGGAGGAGACTTGGGGCATGCTAGGAGGGCCTGCGAAGGCTTGGTACGAACTGGATGATCAGGACAATACTTTGCAATGGTGTGCTTGTGAAGTGAGCTTAAATAGAGGGACCAGTGATTGAGGAAATGAACGCCAGCTGATTCAGTAGGCAGGAGACAGAGATCGCTGTGTGTTCTGGGTGCTGTAGTCCGGAGTGTCCATGTTTGTAGTTTGCTCATTCTCAGCAGGTTTACTGACAAGCAGCAGATGAACTGATCAGATTTTGTAATTTATCCAAACATGAATAAGTTCAAAGCAAGATCAAATATCTGAAATAGCTTTCCTTCAATAACTTCCTCCTTGCTTGAAGTATATTAAAGTTTATATTCGTAACATAGAGGAACATACTAGAACATCATCTGTAGCTGCTTATCTTGTGCAGGGTCACAGGCAAGCTGGAGCCTATCCCAGCTGACTATGGGCGAGAGGCGGGGTACACCCTGGATAAGTTGCCAGGTCATCGCAGGGCTGACACTTAGGCTACGTTTACATTAGACCGTATCTGTCTTGTTTTCTTCGCGGATGCACTGTCCGTTTACATTAAACCGCCTGGAAACGCCGGGAAACGGGAATCCGCCAGCGTCCACGTATTCAATCCAGATCGTGTCAGCTCCGGTGCTGTGTAAACATTCAGAATATGCGGATACGCTGTGCTGAGCTCTAGCTGGCGTCTCATTGGACAACGTCACTGTGACATCCACCTTCCTGATTCGCTGGCGTTGGTCATGTGACGCGACTGCTGAAAAACGGCGCGGACTTCCGCCTTGTATCACCTTTCATTAAAGAGTATAAAAGTATGAAAATACTGCAAATACTGATGCAAATACTGCCCATTGTGTAGTTATGATTGTCTTTAGGCTTGCCATCCTTCCACTTGCAAGTGGTAAGTGATGTGCGCTGGGATCACACACACAGCGGCTCGGTCCCGAATCACAGCTTGTTCACTTCACTCGCGTGCTCTGTGAGCTGCGCAAGGCCGGAGTGCGCACCCTCCAGAGGGCACTCGCTGTTCAGGGCGGAGTGATTTGGAGCGCAGGATGCCTGCGGAGCCGAGCGTATCCATGTATTGGTATTGCTGTGTGCACGCAAATCGTGTATTGGTGTTGCTGTGTGCACACTAATCATTTTAAAAACGTTAATCTGATGATCCGCTGATACGGTCTAACGTAAACATGGGCATAGAGACAAACAACCATTCACACTCATGTTTACACCTATGGTCAATTTAGAGCCATCAATTAGCCTAACCTGCATGTCTTTGGACTGTGGAGGAAATCAGGGCAGCCAGAGGAAACCCAGACAGATACGGGGAGAACATGCAAACTCCACACAGAAAGGCCTTCGTCAGCCACTGGGCACGAACCCAGAACCTTCTTGCTGTGAGGCGACAGTGCTAACCACTACACCACTGTGCCGCCAATACTAGAACATATACACTACCGTTCAAAAGTTTGGGTCACCCAGACAATTTTGTGTTTTCCATGAAAAGTCACACTTTAATTTACCACCATAAGTTGCAAAATGAATAGAAAATATAGTCAAGACATTTTTCTGGCCATTTTGAGCATTTAATCGACCCCACAAATGTGATGCTCTACCGTTCAAAAGTTTGGGGTCACTTTGAAATGTCCTTATTTTTGAAAGAAAAGCACTGTTCTTTTCAATGAAGATCACTTTAAACTAATCAGAAATCCACTCTATACATTGCTAATGTGGTAAATGACTATTCTAGCTGCAAATGTCTGGTTTTTGGTGCAATATCTCCATAGGTGTATAGAGGCCCATTTCCAGCAACTCTCACTCCAGTGTTCTAATGGTACAATGTGTTTGCTCATTGCCTCAGAAGGCTAATGGAGGATTAGAAAACCCTTGTACAATCATGTTAGCACAGCTGAAAACAGTTGAGCTCTTTAGAGAAGCTATAAAACTGACCTTCCTTTGAGCAGATTGAGTTTCTGGAGCATCACATTTGTGGGGTCGATTAAATGCTCAAAATGGCCAGAAAAATGTCTTGACTATATTTTCTATTCATTTTACAACTTATGGTGGGAAATAAAAGTGTGACACTTCATGGAAAACACAAAATTGTCTGGGTGACCCCAAACTTTTGAATGGTAGTGTATGCTTATGTTAAATACCAACATCAACAATGTTTAATCTATCTGTTTACTTCCCCCACATGCTGCTACAGTATAATATCACCCTAGACATGTTCCTAGTCATTAAAGGGGCCAGCTCACCGTTCCCAGAATCCAATTTGTTGTTGTTGTTTTTTTTGTTTGCATACTGGGTGGCATGGTGGTGTAGTGGTTAGCACTTTCGCCTCACAGCAAGAAGGTCCTGGGTTCGAGCCCCATGGCCGGCAAGGACCTTTCTGTGTGGAGTTTGCATGTTCTCACCGTGTCCGTGTGGGTTTCCTCCGGGTGCTCCGGTTTCCCCCACAGTCCAAAGACATGCAGGTTAGGCTAATTGGTGGCTCTAAATTGACCGTAGGTGTGAATAGTTGTTTGTCTCTGTGTCAGCCCTGCGATAACCTGGCGACTTGTCCAGGGTGTACCCTGCCTCTCGCCCATAGTCAGCTGGTATAGGCTCCAGCTTGCCCGCAACTCTGTAGAACAGGATAAGTGGCTGTATATAATGGATGGATGTTTACATACTGGCCACTGCATTTTGAAAGCATGTGACCACTACTTTGGTAGCTCTGTTGCTTCATGTGCACTCACCTAGCTGAATACTAAGCCTTTACAAGGAAAATTTTATGAATAAAAAGCACACAATTTTGAACACAATATGCCTTCTTTGCTTCATGGCTGCCCACGAGGCCAGCTCTGGTCCATTACAACAGAAAAACCATCCAAAAACAGAATGGGCCAGTTTCAAGAATTTATAATATACATACTTTGACAAAATATCTTCAATTTCACATTCCAGTTTATGATCTATGGCCTAAGATGTCGCTGTATTGTTGCAGATTGTTTTTCAAATGTGACACAGTGGAATATCTCACTACTTGGACACACGCAGGGGCTTATGGGAAGGGTGAGCTGGCCCCTTTAACATACAGTTACAGACCAGTAAAGTCTTCATCACAGAGAATTCATACTATACATGGTTTACAGGAGCAGCCATGGCCTAAAGGTTAGAGAAATGGCTTTGGGTCCAAAGGGTTGCTGGTTTGAGTTCCTGGACTGGAAGGAAAAATGTGGGAGAAGTAAATGAGCAACACTTTCCCCTCCCTCTGTACCCATGGCTGAAGTGCCCTTCAGGTATCTAACCCCCAACTGTCCCTGAGCGCTGTAGCATAGCTGCCCGCTGCTCTGGGTATATGTGTGCGTGTGTTCACTGCTTCACATGGGTTCAATGCGGAGGAGGAATTTTGCTGTGCTGTCGTGTACATGTGACAAAATAAAGGCTCTTATGTTGACCTTATCACAGCACAGGCCATATCGTAGCCCTCATCCTCGATCTGTACATGTTAGTGTCAAAAAGATTTGAATTTGATTTTGGTCTACTGAACTGATGACTCGGTTCACTAAAAAGAATCTGTTTCCTCCTCACTAAAAATCACTGCAGAGATCAGTGCGAAAAATCAGTGAATATCGCCATCTAGCGGACACACTTTGCCACTTCATGTTTTTAAGTTAGACCCAAAAATTAGAATATGAAACTATTAAGAACTCCAGATTGATTTACTTTTTAAATTATCTGTGGGCGGCACGGTGGTGTAGTGGTTAGCGCTGTCACCTCACAGCAAGAAGATCCGGGTTCGAGCCCCGTGGCTGGCGAGGGCCTTTCTGTGCGGAGTCTGCATGTTCTCCCCGTGTCCGCGTGGGTTTCCTCCGGGTGCTCCGGTTTCCCCCACAGTCCAAAGACATGCAGGTTAGGTTAACTGGTGGCTCTAAATTGACCGTAGGTGTGAATGTGAGTGTGAATGGTTGTCTGTGTCTATGTGTCAGCCCTGTGATGACCTGGCGACTTGTCCAGGGTGTACCCCGCCTTTCGCCCGTAGTCAGCTGGGATAGGCTCCAGCTTGCCTGTGACCCTGTAGAACAGGATAAAGCGGCTACAGATAATGAGAATGAGATGAAAAAGTCATCATCATAATCATAAAAAAGTCCCCCCCAGTGAAGTATCTTATTAATTATATTTCAATGTAAAATATAGGACTGGAACAGGCACAGTGCTGTCTCATAAGTGTTATAGATTGTATTAATTGTTTGATTTATTTATCTGAAACATGAACATAGTGTTGTAAAAGACAATGTACCCATTTTTTAAAAACGCCTTTCGTCTTTACATAGGCTACATAGTCGTAAAAGTAATATCAGTAGGACAGAAAAAATGTCACTGCAATCATGGAATCACCCATCCTAATCTATATAAATGTAATTCATGCAAATCCCTCATCAAGGCATAATTATTTAAAAAAAAAGCACACACGTGCCACTATTATTGGCACCCCTGCATTTAATACTCTGTACAACCTCCCTTTGCCAGTAAAACAGCACTGAGTCTCCTATAACATTTTATAAGGTCAGAGATACAGAGCAGGGCATCTGAGACCGTTCCTCTTTACACAATCTCTCCAGATCATCCAGGGTTCTCGGCCCTCTCTTGTGCTCTCTCCTCTTCAGCTCTACCCACAGGTTTTTAATGGAGTTCAGGTCAGGGCACTGAGATGGCCAGGGCAGAAGCTTGATTCCGTGCTCAGCGAACAATTTTTGTGTTGATTTGGACACATGCTCAGATCATTGTCCTGCTGGAAGATCCAATGACGACCCAGTTTTAGTTTCCTGCCAGAGGCAGCCAGACTTTGATTTAAAATGTCCTGGTATTTCATGGAGTCCATGATGCCCTGTACCCTAACAAGGTTTCCAGGGTTTTTGGAGGAGAAACAGCCCCAAAACATCATAGAACTGCCACCATATTTTACAGTTGGGCTTGGGTTCTTTTCATTATAGCCATCCTTCTTTTTATGCCAAACCCACCTTGAGTGTTTCTCGCCAAAAACCTCCATTTTTGTTCCATCAGACCAGAGAACACGGTTCCAGTCAAAGTTGTAGTAGCATTTTGCAAACTTCAAGTGCTTACGTTTGTGGTTAACTGATATAAAAGGCTTTTTTCTGGCAAACCTTCCAAATAATCTGTTGATATGGAAGTGGCATCTGATGGTGGTTTTGGAGACTTGGAAACCCCAAGATTTTACTTTTTCTTGTAATTCACCAACAGTGATCCTTGGGGATTTTTTTTTTTGCCTTGTTTATCATCCTCTTCACTGTACATGGGGGCAAAATAAACTTGGGTCCTCTTCCAGGCAAGTTTGTAACAGTTCTAGGTGGTGTCCATTTTTTTTTTTTTTTAATGATTGCCCTAACAGTAGAAATGGACATTTTCAGGTGAGTACCTATTTTTTTTTTTTTTTTAATAACCATTCCCTGACTTATGAAGGTCAACACACTTCTCCTTCATTTGGTTTGTGTGTTCGCTGATCTTTCCCATGTTGAAGGATGACTAAGGGAATTTGGCCTCTGTGTCACTTCATATTTGTTCCCCAGTTAATCAGGAAGTCGTGGATTACAGCTTGAAAATTCCTACACACTCCAATCAACTCAAACATGTACAGTGTAAAGGGGAAACAAGCTTCAGTGACATTGTGTTCACTATAATTTTTAGGGATGCCAATAATAATGACATGTTTTTGTTGAAAATAATTATTTCTTGATGTTGGAATTGTTTTTCTCTGAATAAATTTGTTTCAATTAAAGGTTGGATTTTTCTCATTTTTTCAGTATGAGATGAAGCGACTTCACCAAAAGGTGGATTTAAAAAAAAACAAAAAACTTTTTACTAATCTTTATAAGGTGGGCAATAATCATGGAGAGCTCTATATATCTACATTCATACATCTGTACAGCTGCTTTGTGGCAACGTCTATTGTTAAAAATGCTATATAAATAAAATTGTACTGAATCTACCCATGGATCAAACATGACCATACTCAACACTGCAGGTGGTGTGGAAATCAGCGCCCCCTGCTGTTAATGCCTAGTTGAAGCTTATGGGAATTGACTTGTCAGAACTCTGTGTGCGCTATGGCTTAAAGTGCGCATCACGGGTAAATTCAGGAGCAAGATCAATGTAATTCTCCTATTTTATATTAAACTTTGGTCAAATATCTGTTACATTTTACATTTTGTGTAATTTTTTGACCTTGTGCAATACCAGAAAAATTCAGTTGAAATCAAGCCATTTGAGGTGAATTGGTCCGCCTCTGAAAAAACTTGGCGTTTGGATTTCCCGGCAAACATTGATTTTCGTGGCGTTGCGTGCGGGACGCCTCCCTCTGAATCCTACGTCAGCGCTGGTTTGTTTATGAGAAAACGACCTGGTGGTTTTCTGCAAATTTCTTCAATGTTATCACGTAATTATTAAAATGGTTAACAGATGTATTGTAGGAGGGTGTAGCAACATTACATTCTTCATCCAAAGGTGAAGTAACATTGCGCTCAGGTGACAATTCCATATTTCAATGCAAAATCGCTAGCTGCTAAACTTGGTCTACACAGGCTGTGCACTGAAACCGTGCAAGCTCGTGCAGCCTGCTGGCGCTTCCGCATGTGACATCACGAATCTGGCTCCAGACTCCCTTGGGATTTTTCCAGACTTGTTTTGTTATGTTATTTTTTTCTGCTGTAGACAGATGGCCTTGTGCAAAATTACCCTTCTGGATGAGTGTGTAAAGGGACATTCTTTCATATAAAAAAAAAATGAATTTGGTCCAGGATATGCACTTTAAACCAGACATATGCCACATGGTGGTTTAAAAGCTGATGGTGAAACTTTAAAACTCTGAAATATTGTGGTGCGTGCAGAAAGCCAAATGAAAATGCATGAGTTGCCAACAACCAAAGTAGCCCATGTTCTTTCTTCCTCATTTGAGTGCTTTACTGAAGAAGAAACCTTTATTTGTCACATGTACACTTCAAGCACAGTGAGATTCATCCTCTGCATTTAACCCATCTGAAGCAGTGAACACGCACACACACAACCAGAGCAGTGGGCAGCCACACTACAGCGCCCGGCGAGCAGTCAGGGGTTAAGTACCTTGCTCAAGGGCACTTCAGCCCAAGGCCGCCCCATGTTAACATAACTTTTGTTTAATGTTCCTTCATCCAGTCATCCATTTCCACTTAGAGAGCCTTAGAGCTTTCTATTTCCATACTTTCTGCTGTCAGAACTAATTAAAGTGAAGTTAACATTATTTATAGGCCTACTTGTTCTTGAGTTATTGAGGCTTGGATTGAACCCAGCCAAGTCAAGTGACCAGTCAAACAGGCTAGTAATGATGATAACCTATAAATCTATAACAAGTTTGATAATGGTAGGCTTTGATTTCCACCACTAGCATGGATCCCTTGGCTATGCTTCATGGACCACAATTTGAGAACCACTAACCGTAACTCTTAAAGGATATGGGACATGGATTTTTACCTGGGCATAATTATGTATAAAGGACATAAGAAGTGCCATCTAAATCACTGCAGGGCGTCAAAAATGTGAAAATCATCACATTATTCAAGTTTTTTTATACATCAGCGTAAAACAAGGATTCGTTAATGAGCTAGGTGGTCACGTGACCCATGACGTCACAAAAACTTTCCAAGGAGCCAGCGCTTGGGAATCTAATGTAAACAGGTTACCGAAATGGACACCATCGACAGTGATATTCCCGATGTTTCACAGAGATGTGAAGTTAGACCCTATCAATTCGAACCGATAGCTGGAAATTCACATGAACATGGATCTTGTCTTTACTCTGACGGGTCAGATGATTCTGAGAGTGAGAGTTCATTCAGCCCTCATGAAACTGAAAGCAGTCGGCTCGATAACACTTCCTGGTAAGTTAAAAACAATTCTGCTCAAAGGCTAATGATCTGTTGAAAGTATTATTTTTGTATCATACATTGAAAGTTCATCATAGATCTAGCTAAAGTCCGTTGCAAGCTAGTTTTTTTTTTGCTGATATTTTTCGAGATTGATTGAGATACAATGCTTCCAGAGTCCGAGATGAAAACATTCAAAATGGTGAAATGAGTCAGAATTATGATAATCAATAATTGATACACCCAAAATTATAATACTAATCCTTACCTCGGCTTTCAGTCGCTTAGCGCAGAGGTCTTCAACAGGGGGGTCGCGAAATCGCACCGGATCACTCATATCAACAAAAATATTCCTGCCCTGTCCCCTGGCCTCCGTGCAGGGATGCAAACAGCGCGCCTTTCGGCGGATGCCGCCTTTTTCACGGCTGAATCGCGCAGATCCGATTTTTAAAAAAAAATAGCGATATTAATTCATGAAACACGAAACAGGAAGTATAAGGATGAGAAAAAAACAGTTTAAATCGGGAAGCTGCGCACATTTGTGCAGCCTGGCGCAAATGTGCGCAGCTTCCCGATTTAAACTGTTTTTTTTCTCATCCTTATACTTCCTGTTTCATGTTTCATGAATTAATATCGCTCAGTACCTGAGTATTAATGTTGAAAGAATCCTCAGTGAAATGGTCCGAACACAGTTTGTGGGAAACAGTAGGTGCAAAGTTTTTTCAACAGGTGTTCTGTAAAGTTATCCTACCTCTTGGATTTGTCCTACCAAGCCTACTGCGCATGCGCGAAGCCTACTGCGCATGCGCAGGTGAGCCCACACTTTCCTCAGCTTCGGGTCCTTGGGGAATGCAAAAAAACTTACTCCAGGGCATTTCCCATTGGAATTATTGCAACCATAAGCAGCACAATACACCATGATGTCCAATGTACTTTAAAGACTATAAAAACAATTTTCTTGTCATCCACTTCTCCATTCATCTACCCGCTTGTGCTGTGCCCGAAAGTTTTTGTTACGTATGATCACGTGACAGCGGCTCTTCCGGTTGCAAAAAATGCATATCGGAAGTCGAGCAGAAATGCCATATAATCATCACGAATATAACGATTTTGCTGAATTTAATAGATGATTTTGTATTTGTTGATGCAATTAATTCATATTTTTAATGGAAAGAAACTGATATAGCGTGCTTTTATGTTTCATGTCCCATATCCTTTAACCTAATTATTTCCTGATTTTTATTGGATTTTTACTTTTGCCCCCCGTCTGACTTCAAACATCCTGCTGTTTTTTCCCCTTCCTGTCACACATTGTTTCACCACAGAGTGTTTATTTACAAGGCAAGAACATCTGAACACACAATGGTGGCATGGTTAAAGAGTGGCTTGCATTATTTTGGGCATTTGGATTTATTTACTTTTGTTGAATTATTTGAATGCTGTGATTCATTGAAACATTCATTTGAAAAACATTCATAATAGGAACTTATTTGATCAGACCCAGACGGACTTATTGATCCTTTTTAAATGAGATTGTCTCTGTCTCTTTCTGTAATGTACACTGATGGAAAGAGTGTGCTGCTACTGACAGACTCGTCCAGTTTGCCTTTGGGGTTTGATCTGTTGCTGTGAGTTCACTGGGCAGACGAGAAGCAGATAGAGATAATGGGAAGCCATTATGCAAAGGATGCTAGGATTGCTCTGCCACTCAGTGGCAGCTCCAATGTGTGGATATTTGCTTTGATGACCAAAGCAACTTCACAATTGAGGATTACACTGTCCCATTATAGGAATGATATTTACTTATCCGAAGTTATGTGTATGCCTTTCTACATTTCTCTCTCTCAGCCTCTGTTCTTCCAGGGTTGCTGAGCTGAGAAGTTTTTCACAGAGAAGTTTTTTTGCCCAGACAAGTTTTTCACTCTCCTGGCCACTGGCATAAGATGGCTGGATGCCACCGATGTAAATCCGGGGAGAGGAACACCATGCCCAGAAGTGTTTAGCATGCACTGGCCACCCACTTTCCGCTGTCATACTTGTAAGAAACAGTATTTACTGAGCCAACTGAAACCATGGTAAGGCAAAGAGGGAGAGGGAAAGGAGGTTCAGAGAGAGGATGAGAAAAAAAAGAGGCAAAAGAGTGAGATGTAAAAGACAGAAAACCAAAGGAAATAGTATTTGTTATATTTCAGAGGGGAACCGTCAGGGCCTTCTATGCCTTTAGAGAAGGTCCAAACATATCAGTGTTTCAAATGTTATATTTCTTTCATTCTTTCATGATTTCATTTGCATTATTCTCTTCTATTTCTAATTTGGCCTCATTTTCATCATCGTCATTATTTTATTGTCAAGAATACATCTCATCTCATCTCATTATCTCTAGCCGCTTTATCCTGTTCTACAGGGTCGCAGGCAAGCTGGAGCCTATCCCAGCTGACTACGGGCGAAAGGCGGGGTACACCCTGGACAAGTCGCCAGGTCATCACAGGGCTGACACATAGACACAGACAACCATTCACACTCACATTCACACCTACGCTCAATTTAGAGTCACCAGTTAACCTAACCTGCATGTCTTTGGACTGTGGGGGAAACCGGAGCACCCGGAGGAAACCCACGCGGACACGGGGAGAACATGCAAACTCCACACAGAAAGGCCCTCGCCGGCTACAGGGCTTGAACCCAGACCTTCTTGCTGTGTAAGTCAAAAAGTTCTAAGACAAATTGAAAAAAATCTTTATTTATGAAAATAACAAAGCTGTTTCTCTACATATCCTCCATTTAAGTCTAAACACTTCTGCAAGCGGTGTTTCCATCGGAGAATTCCTTCTTTGTAGAATTCTGGGGGATGCCTTTCACACCTTTGGAAATTATAACATTTGTCTTAGAACTTTTTGACTTACCTTCGTGTGTATAGATATATAAAACAATACCAAAAAATATGTACAAGATTCTTGACAATGAGGACTAGATGCCTAATGGCGTATGTGTCCTATACTTATTTACATAAACACCATTTTCAGCATAACAGAGGCTGCAGGAGAAAATATAGCAAAACAGCAAAAAAGAACAACAAGAAAATAAAAAAAACAATGGAAAAATACAACTTTACAACAACAAAATATATATACAGAAAAAAAAGATATTCATATTCCTTGACAAACAGTTGCTATTTCATTTAACTTATTAGTCAATTACTTAATTAAATAACAAATATTTTTAAGGTTATGTTTGTAAGATGATATAGAGCAGTTGGTGTCTATTTTGTTAATTAATATGTTCCACACTTTAACACCAAAAAAATCTGACTGACTTTTTTTTTTACACTGGTTAACTTTGTAAATAGAACATGCAATTTCTGGAATTGTCGCATTACATGATGATGGATGTCACTATTTCTTACAAATAACTTAGCAACACAATCAGGCAAAGTTTTGTTTGATATTTTGATCATAAATAAAGCTAATTTATAAATGTATACCTTTTTCAAAGTCAGCATTTCTAAAGATAAATACAGTGGTGTAGTTGGTGTGTAAAATGGGACAGATTTAATGAGGCGTATAGAGCGTTTTTGTATTTTAAATAAAGAGGACAAGTACTTATCACATGCATCCCCCCATACTTCCTGTCTTACTTGACTTTCTGTCAAATTTGCTTCAGAAATGAAAGGGTTACTGTCCTGAAAACATTAAAATCGAGTGATCCAATGAGATTTTTGTGTTTGTTGTCTCTAGGCAGAGAAGAGTTTAGAGCTGGCTCACTCATCGGTTAGGACTTCATTGCCGGGACAGAAGGCCATGGCAGTGTATGTTTATGTAGGAAGTGACTGTTGAATGAACCAATCAGATTTTGATTTATAGTGCGAGGGACCAAAAATCGATTGCCCCCAGCCTTCTCAAGGGCCAACGCGAGCTTAACCGTGACTTGGCGCCGTCAGCATAGCAGTGAAGTCACCTTCCAGCCGGTGTAGTGTTCATCAGTAGTGTTAGCGAATGCTAATAAAGCGGTCAAGCCAGTCCTATCAAGCTCAAGTAGCACAGGCAAATGACTGAGAAACTAAGATTTCTGTCTCCAGACTCTTCTTCCATGCTGCACGCTCGCTACAGTATTTTTCACTCAGACTTAAGTATTCATTTCCCTACGTAATTTCCTGAGTTACTTTTAAAATCAACACTGACAACTACACACAACGGAGCGACCTAGCAGCCTGCCGCTAAGCCCTTGCAAAATCCTTTGCCCTGTTGAATTTTTGGTGTGTCTGGCTAAGTTTTAGCTGAGCTCAAGTCCCAGCTCTAATAGTAACCATTCACCACTATTGTATTTACAGAATATCTTATTTTTTGAAAATTCATTTACTTGAGAAACCAAAGAGCACTGTGATTAGATATGACTAGAATCAGGTCAAGACATAAACAAAATAACCTGCTTTAAAGCCTTGAGCCAGAGGAAACATTCTAGACATTATGAAGATAGAGGTAAAAGGCTTATGGGTTATGTAATGATTAAAAATATTTCATAAGCAAACTGAGTCATAGAAAGTGGCACGGAGGTGCAGCTCCAAGGTTTCTGGTTTGACCCTCAGCTTGGGTTACTGTCTTGCGTGGAGATGTGCATGCTCTCCCTGTGTTCCCATGCAGGCAGGTGGATTGGTTACTCTAAATTGACCCTTGGTGTGACTGAACATGTGAACGGTGTGTGCATGGTGCCTTGTGATGGACTGTTTTCCTGTCTAGTGTGTTCTCTCACCTTGTGCTCAGTGATCCTGAAATAGGCTCCACATCCACCACAACGGAGTCAAATACAAAAACAGGTCCAGAGAGTCAACTGGATCAAAGTGGATCACCATATGACCATCTGGAAATGTCTTTTAATTGCTACTCTTTTGCTTTTATTCATTCTGTACATCATCTTCATTCCAGCATTCTCCTCACTCTAGTTCCATGCCGAAGGCTGTGCTGTTCTGGTCAAATGAATGCTCTCCATCAGCTTGCTGTCTGTCTCCATTCAGCTTTAGTTGGCATCACTGCTCTGAAGAAATTGCCCTTTACATGGGCCACCACCTCCCGCAGTGAGCAGACCTGTCCTTTACATATGTCTAACACACACACACACACACACACACACACACCTAAATATCACACTCTTAATTTTTTTGTTAAAGCATTATAGGAAAGCAGATGATTAAAATATCTATATTTCATGTAGATGCCAAATGTACACATACACAGTATGACTTTATATTTCATAGAGCTGCCAGTCTCTTTGTCAAAGAGAAGTGAGACTGTCTGAAGTAGAAACTGACTAGAAATGCTGATTCATTTCATTTTATCTGTTGTGATAGGAGCTATCTGTGCTTCTTCCTCACATGACTTTTGAACTTTTATTCATTGGATGAGGCCTTCCACAGGAGTGTAATAAACAGCAATAATTTTTTACAGAAGGTTAGCACAGCCACAAAAAACAGCCTCTCTCTATCTCTCTCTCTCACACACACACACACACACACACACACACACACACACACACACACGTTTGTCTCACTATCCTTGTGAGGACCTTCCATTGACATAATTTTTAGGCCCTGCCTAAAAGCGGAGCTCCCATCTGTTTCTGAGTTGTAGAATTTTCTTATATCATAGCCAGCCTCTTTTGTTTTATTTCTTTACCGGCTTACACTAGGCAGTGTGTATGACTGGTAATTACTAACACTGGCCACTAGGCGGTGTGTCCATCCATCCATCCATCCATCCATCCATCCATCCATCCATCCATCCATCCATCCATCCATTATCTGTAGCCACTTATCCTGTCCTACAGGGTTGCAGGCAAGTTGGAGCCTATCCCAGCTGACTACACCCTGGACAAGTCGCCAGGTTATTGTACACCCTGGACAAGTCGCCAGATCATCGCAGGGCTGACACATAGAGACAAACCATTCACACTCTCATTCACACCTACGGTCAATTTAGAGTCACCAGTTAACCTAACCTGCATGTCTTTGGACTGTCGGGGAAACTGGAGCACCCGGAGGAAACCCACGCGGACACGGGGAGAACATGCAAACTCCACACAGAAAGGCCCGAACCCAGGACCTTCTTGCTGTGAGGCAGCAGTGCTAACTACTACACCACCGTGCCTAGGCAGTGTGTATAACTGGTAATTACTATAACACTGGTATGGTGGAGGCACGCACAGGACCAAAACCATCAGAAAACAACTTGATGAGTTTCTTTATGTATCTACGCTCTATGCCTATGGGGCTCCGCTCGCGTGGGCCTTTGGCCCGCGCAGGAGCTCCGCTATTAACACAGTTGATTAATGCTGTGCCTGGACTTAAATCTAAACCTAACCTTTAACTTAGTAATGAAAAGGAAACATTTTTTCTTTTTTTTGCTAAAAAACAACAGCAATTTATTTGCAGGTACCATTCAAATGTCCCCACAAGGTCGGAATTGTCAGATTTTACTGTCCTTGTGGGGACATTTGATCCTCAGTAGTATTAGACTTTGACTTAGACAACCTTTATTGTCATTCAGGGTATCAATGGTTGGTTGATGCGTCTAGTGTGTTGGTGAAGTGTGCATGTGCTCATCACGTCTCACTTTCTGCCCTCACCGCTGACTAGCAATGCTGCTTGCAGCACTGTGAAAAGGCAAGCAGAGGGCGCAAGTCTTGCCCTGTCAGTATATTAGCCTCTCACCAGCAATGTCCTATGTTAGTGGCTCCTCGTGCCGATACCTTGTAACAGTGACCTATCAGACACTGGCTGTACTACAGGGATGAGGGGAGGAGGTCTGGCCCCCTTGATGTGTTGCATGCATGGCCCATCTCTATGGTGGAACACGCCCTGGTGCCCACAAACCAAACCCCCACCTATGGGCAAATAGCACCACTGCCTTGTGGTTGTCACGGGAGTCACCCTGTCTTCTAAGGAAGACAACCCCGACAGAAAAATTCGGAGTGGAGCCCCGAAGGCGGATGGTCATCGCACTGCGTCACCATCCGGCAACCCCTGCAGCTGTGCTGGCGCCAACCGTATTGGCTCATCCTTTCTATTGAAGACTGCCAGCAAAGCCGAAAGGGGGATCCTGACGACTGGGCATCCCAGGATCTCCATATCATTGCCCAGGCCTGCGCCCTGGAGAGGTCACTCCAGTGCCGCTACCAGCGGCAGTAACAACACGGAAAGACAGCAGTTACGAGTTCAAAGCCTAGAGCGGATTGGCGTAAGCTCACGGCGCTATGGGTTGTATTCCGATGGTGGGAGGGATCATCGTGTCCCACTGGCCAGCTACTGCCTGCCTCAAGCTGGGCAGCCCCCAGCCAGTAAGGTGTTGGCCCGCCACAGTCTGCCCACTTCAATGGGTGCTTGGAGAGTAGGCCAAAAGCCGAAAGACGGACTATAATCACTGCACCAACAATTGTTACTCAGTATGCAACAAGTGTACACTGAACAAAATTTCGTTGCAATTTGGCTCAGCACAGAAATAAGTATGAAGTGTATTAAATTAAATTATGCAGCAGCAAAAATATTATAAAGTGCAATAGTATAAAGTGACCTGTGGAATTGGGAATGTTCAAGTTATAAATAGAAGTTTAGAGTTTGGGTTTGGAGTTCAGCAGTCTGGTGACCTGGGGGAAAAAGCTGTTACAGAACTTGGTGGTCCTGCACCGAATGCTGCGGAACCTCTTTCCAGAGGCCAGGAGGGAGAACAGTCCATTGTGAGGGGTCACTGATGATGTTTCTGGCTCGAGACATGCAACGCCTTGGTGCAATGTTCTGAATATACAGTATATAAACACACACACACACACACACACAAATTCCTTGCCTGCACACCTCTCAAGTTCTAACATGTTTACAGGTATATATACAGTTAGGTCCGTAAATATTTGTACAGAGACAGCATTTTTCTAATTTTGGTTCTGTACATAACCACAATGAATTTTGAACAAAACAATTTAGATGCAGTTGAAGTTCAGACTTTCGGCTTTAATTCAGTGGGTTGAACAAAATGATTGCATAAAAATGTGAGGAACTAAAGCATTTTTTTAAACACAATCCCTTCATTCCAGGGGCTCAAAAGTAATTGGACAAATTAAATAATTGTAAATAAAATGTTCATTTCTAATACTTGGTTGAAAACCCTTTGTTGGCAATGACTGCCTGAAGTCTTGAACTCATGGACATCACCAGACACTGTGTTTCCTCCTTTTTAATGCTCTGCCAGGCCTTTACTGCAGCGGTTTTCAGTTGCTGTTTGTTTGTGGGCCTTTCTGTCTGAAGTTTAGTCTTTAACAAGTGAAATGCATGCTCAATTGGGTTGAGATCAGGTGACTGACTTGGCCATTCAAGAATATTCCACTTCTTTGCTTTAATAAACTCCTGGGTTGCTTTGGCTTTATGTTTTGGGTCATTGTCCATCTATATTATGAAACGCCGACCAATCAGTTTGGCTGCATTTGAGCACACAGTATGTCTCTAAATACCTCAGAATTCATCCGGCTGCTTCTGTCCTGTGCCACATCATCAATAAACACTAGTGACCCAGTGCCACTGGCAGCCATGCATGCCCAAGCCATCACACTGCCTCCGCCGTGTTTTACAGATGATGTGGTATGCTTTGGATCATGAGCTGTACCACGCCTTTGCCATACTTTTTTCTTTCCATCATTCTGGTAAAGGTTGATCTTGGTTTCATCTGTCCAAAGAATGTTCTTCCAGAACTGTGCTGGCTTTTTTAGATGTTTTTTAGCAAAGTCCAATCTAGCCTTTTTATTCTTGAGGCTTATGAGTGGCTTGCACCGTGCAGTGAACCCTCTGTATTTACTTTCATGCAGTTTTCTCTTTATGGTAGATTTGGATATTGATAGGCCTACCTCCTGGAGAGTGTTGTTTACTTGGTTGGCTGTTGTGAAGGGGTTTCTCTTCACCATGGAACTTATTCTGCGATCATCCACCACTGTTGTCTTCTGTGGGCGTCCAGGTCTTTTTGCATTGATGAGTTCACCAGTGCTTTCTTTCTTTCTCAGGATGTACCAAACTGAAGATTTTGCCACTCCTAATATTGTAGCAATTTCTCGGATGTTTTTTTTTCTGTTTTCGCAGCTTAAGGATGGCTTGTTTCACCTGCATGGAGAGCTCCTTTGACCGCATGTTTTCTTCACAGCAAAATCTTCCAAATGAAAGCACCACACCTCAAATCAACTCCAGGCCTTTTATCTGCTTAATTGAGAATGACATAATGAAGGAATTTCCCACACCTGCCCATGAAATAGCCTTTAAGTCAATTGTCCAATTACTTTTGGTCCCTTTAAAAACAGGGTGGCACATGTTAAGGAGCTGAAACTCCTAAACCCTTCATCCACTTTTAATGTGGATACCCTCAAATGAAAGCTGAAAGTCTGGACTTTATGTCCATGTCCATTATATAACTATAACTTGAATATGTTTTAGTAAACAGGTAAAAAAAGAAAATTTGTGTCAGTGTCCAAATATATATGGACCTAACTGTATACTAGTAACCTTTCTCATTATTAAACATCTAAAATGTGTGTGCGTGTGTGTGTGAGGTGAATCCTGCTGTAGGATTTGAAGAAAAAGTTGACAAGAGGAGTATACAAATCAAAGCATACAAAAGAGCTTGCATCCTCTAAGGCCCCAGACCAGACCTGGGGTAATTGGTGTGTGAAAAGAGAGAGAGAGAGAGAGAGAGAGAGAGAGAGAGAGAGAGAGAGAGTGTGTGTGTGTGAGTGTGAGAGAGAGAGAGAAAGGCGTCTTGACACAACACTTGAATAGAGGGAAGGAAGCAGTTGAACCCCACCAAAAGTATGAATTGTTCATTAATGAATCATTTTGCTGTGATCTTTTTTGAATGTGCACAAAATCCCAATACAGCACTAAACAATACAATGCAGCAAATGTCCCAGCACTGAGACCATTCACAGCATGTTTGTGTGTGTGTGTGTGTGTGTGTGTGTGTTTGCGTATCAGCATGACTCATGACTTTGCACTATACCCAGGCTTCAGGTAACACACTCTATCTCCAGTATTTGCTGAGCGTAATGTTACGTATTGATTATTTACTAAGGCCTGTATCTACCAAAGCACTGTCCTCTGTCCCCTGACTACGAGTCTCTCAGAGTCCCAGCCTATTTTTGTGAACTCAGCAAATTGAGCTGCAAGTCCACCAAGCAGGTGATGAGTTCTGCCACAGGTGGCGTTCTCCCGGCACCGATTATTAACCCTTTTCACTGTAAGGATCTGTGTAGCAGACAACCTGAAACATTGTTAAGAGGAACATGCGTTTTTCTTCTTTTTAAAATGTTCTACTTCCTCAGAATGCTGAAACCTAGTATACAGATGAAACTAGCCCAAGTTGACTCTGAGTTTCTTCAGTTTGGCTGAAGAGAAAATATTACATTTGAAGATACACTGGATTGGGGATATATCATATTTCAAATCCAGTGATGGATTTTATTCCAGGAACGCATAGTTTGTGCACGAACACGAGACACATTCTGTGAAAGTAGATTTGTATCAGTATCAGACACGCAATGCTCCGATGGGTAGATAGCTTCCTCTTTCTCTGTAAAGTGAACTCGCTCAGTTTTTATATTTATTTCTGCCACTGTCAGCTGCCAGGCTCTTTGTGGAAGAGAAGTGAGACTGTCTGAAAATGTACACAAAGACAAGCTATTTAATATTCAAACTGATAAACTTTAATGTTTTTTGAAAATATGCACTCATTCTGAATTTGATGCCTGCAACAAATTCCAAAAAAATTGGGACATATTTACCACTGTGTTACATCGCCTTTTCTTTTAACAACACTCGGAAATCTTTTGGGAACTGAGGACACCAATTGTTGAAGTTTTGTATGTGAAATTCCTTCCCATTCTGGTTTGATATACAACTTCAGTTGCTCAGCAGTCCGGGGTCTCTGTTGTCTTAGTTTGCACTTCATAATTCACCAGATATTTTCAATGGGAGGCCGGCAGGCCAGTTTAGCACCTGTTTTTTTTTTTTTTTTTTTTAATGACGAAACCTATCTGTTGTAACATGTACAGAATGTGGCTTGGCATTGTCTTGCTGGAATAAGAAGGGACATCCCTGAAAAAGATGTCAAATGGATGGCAGCTCCAAAAACCTGCATGTACCTTACAGCGTTAATGAAGCCTTCACAGATGTGCAAGTTAACCATGCCATGGACACGAACACACCCCCATACTATCACAGATGCTAGCTTTTGAACTTTGTGCTGGTAACAGCCCAGATGGTCTGTTTACTCTTTAGCCCGGAGGACACAACATTAATGATTTCCTAAAACAATTTGAAATGTGGATTTGTCAGACCACAGCACACTTTTCCTCTTTGTGTCAGTCTGTTTCAGATGAGTCCAGACCCAGAGAATTTGGCCGTATATATATATATATATATATATATATATATATATATATATATATATATATATATATATATAAGGATATAGTAATATCCTTTATACAATCATGTCAATTTTTTAATGCAGTGCCACCTGAGGGATCGAAGGTCATGGGGGTTCAATGTTGGTTCTCAGTCTTGCCTCTTACATGTAGAGCTTTCTCTGGATTCTCTGAATCGTTTGATGATATTATGGATTGTTGATGGTGAAATCACTAAATTCCTTGGAACTGTATGTTGAGAAATGTTGTTCTTAAAGTGTTGGATGATTTGCCCATGCAGTTTTCCACAAAGTGGTGAACCTCACACCATCCTTGCTTGTGATTGACTGAGCCTTTCCAATTACCAGTTACCTGTAAAATGTTCCAAACAAGTGTTTTTTGAGCCTTCCACAACTTTCCCAGTATTTTGTTGCCCCGTCCCAACTCTTTTGTAACGTGTTGCAGGCATCAAATTCAGAATGTGTGTATATTTATTAAACAACAACAACAACAATAAAGTTTATCAAATTCAGAATGAGTGTATATTTATTAAACAACAACAATAAAGTTTATCAAATTCAGAATGAGTGTATATTTATTAAACAACAACAACAATAAAATTTATCAAATTCAGAATGAGTGTATATTTATTAAACAACAACAACAATAAAGTTGGGGCGGCACGGTGGTGTAGTGGTTAGCGCTGTCACCTCACAGCAAGAAGGTCCTGGGTTCGGGCCCCGGGGCCGGCGAGGGCCTTCCTGTGTGGAGTTTGCATGTTCTCCCCGTGTCCGCGTGGGTTTCCTCCGGGTGCTCCGGTTTCCCCCACAGTCCAAAGACATGCAGGTTAGGTTAACTGGTGACTCTAAATTGACCGTAAGTGTGAATGGTTGTCTGTGTCTATGTGTCAGCCCTGTGATGACCTGGCGACTTGTCCAGGGGGTACCCCGCCTTTCACCCATAGTCAGCTGGGATAGGCTCCAGCTTGCCTGCGACCCTGTAGAAGGATAAAGCGGCTAGAGATAATGAGATGAGATGAGATGAGATGAGATGAACAATAAAGTTTATCAGTTTGAACATGAAATATTTTGTCTTTGTATTGTATTTAATTGAATATAGGTTGAAAAACATTTGCAAATCATTGTATTCTGTTTTTATTTACATTTTACACAGTATCCAACTTTTTTCGGAATCAGGGTTGTGTATTTATTGAAATAATGTTTGTATAAATAGTGTTACAAGAACTTACACACAGGCAGATAAACTACTCCCTCAACAGTAGTACAAGCTCTACAGAGGCTCATGTAAGTTTTATAACATGCCCAAGAACTATGCTATATGTATAGAATACACACATAAGCCAGAAGCTCTTTGATCAGCTGGGTCTGTATTGAATCTTAAAAAAAAAAAGAACGAAAGGAAATGGGCCAATTATATTGACCATGATCATTGGATAGTGGCCGATAAACTAAACAGCCATAGCCTGGATATGTCACAGTGAAAGAGAATGCACGGTAATCAAATATACCATGCACTGAGAGGCTCCGGTTGAAATTATGGATTCTCTGAGGTGACTGGCATTGTACTATTTTGTGAGGGGCGCAACCCTGAAGAAAATAGTACAATATCAGTCACTGAAGAGAATCCATAATTACCCGTGCCTCTCAGTGCATGGTATATTAGATTTATATCCCTGCTCAAAAAATTCCAGACTAAAAGTGTTGAGAGAATTTTGGCATAAACTCACTAGAGACAGCCATGTTTGTTGTTTACATCAGAGCGACCTTTGACCCGTGCATGTGCAATGTACCATGCTATCGCCTGCCTCGCTAGGCATGGTCATGATACATAGATCGACACACAGAAATGCTTGTGGAGCCACAGCTGTGACTCGAGTCAGCTGTATAGCTTGAAATTGTGATGCCAGTTCATGGTATATCCAGGATATACCATGACTGACTCACATCATATCCATTTTTTTAAATTATTTTTGACATCACAAAATACATTGCTTAATCAATGGTGGAACTATTTTATGTCATGTGAGCCATCTTTGGCCAATCCCTGCATGGGAATTTTCTGATGAGGGATATAATAATATAATTATTCTAATAATTTTATTTCATAACTTTGGTTTTGCAGTAAAAAGATAGTAGAAAAATCATTTTCAGACAGAAGAAAAAAAAGTTTGCAGTTTATGCATGATTGCACTGGGCAGTTACTGAGCCAGACTTCTGCAGTGTGACACTGTAATGCTCAGAGCAGTTGGCTAATGAAGCAGCAGGAGCATCCCAAGGCTTTGCTAATGGCAGGGCTGTTTGACAAACTAACCACAGGGCCACCTGTCATGCGGGCAGCGCGCCAGAACCCCCCCAGGGGGCGGGGCTTTAGAGTAAGTAACGCCCTCAGTGCATTTAGCACAGTCCCTCATTGGATCTCCTGTGTGTGGGGCACAGTTACGTAACTGCAGTGCACAAATCAGAGGAAACGCATCCCACTATGGGTCCATCAGTATGTTTTATTTCGTATTATTAACGCTCAATGAGAAACACGAACATTTATGTCAAGGAAAACACTGAAATAAGTCATAAAGGCATTTTAAAAAAGTGTTATCTATCTTTAAGGAACAAATGCCTGGCATGGTGTGATTAACCCTTTGATGCAAAACATGGGTCAAAAGTGACCCGGCTGAGTTTTTATCTTCTATATCTTTGCAATAAATTAATTCCATCATTCAGTATTCAAGGTATTCCTCAATTAACTTGTTTTTGATCATCTCATCTCATTATCTGTAGCCGCTTTATCCTTCTACAGGGTCGCAGGCAAGCTGGAGCCTATCCCAGCTGACTACAGGCGAAAGGCGGGGTACACCCTGGACAAGTCGCCAGGTCATTACAGGGCTGACACATAGACAACCATTCACACTCACATTCACACCTACGGTCAATTTAGAGTCACCAGTTAACCTAACCTGCATGTCTTTGGACTGTCGGGGAAACTGGAGCACCCGGAGGAAACCCACGCGGACACGGGGAGAACATGCAAACTCCACACAGAAAGGCCTTCACCAGCCATGGGGCTCGAACCCGGACCTTCTTGCTGTGAGGCGACAGTGCTAACCACTACACCACCGTGCCGCCGTTTTTGATCATCATACATCCTTATTTTATTTTTTCCTTTCTTGCTTTTTGAATAAAAACCCTTTTTGTATCACTACCCTTCTAATGCACAACATGGGTCAAAAACGACCTGCATTCATTTTCCAGGTTATTTCATGTATGGCTGAGTGTTTCTATGATATACTTTTGAAATGAATTCATTTTGTCATTTACTTTTCCAAATATGCAGTAAATATCTTGTTTTTGTTTAGCACAAATCATCATTTTTATTTTTCCTTTCTTAAGTTATGAACAAGCACAGCTTTTGTAATTCTACATCAAGTTTACACACATGGGTCAGAAACGACCCGCATGCATTTACTCCAGCGTTTGGTGGGAACTGTGAATTGTGCTTGTGTCAGACATTTCGCAGCTCAGCACAGCACAGCGCCCTTTGCCCATCTAATACATGGAAGTAATGTTTTTCAATTGTTCTAACATTACCTTAGAAAAAAAAATATTATGTTTAGGTTACCTTGAGAGTGAGTAGATTACTTGTCAGAAAGTTACAAGTAATTACTATTAGCTACCGAGCTGTTGACATATTCTACTTTAGTTAGCTAATTTTATTGTAGTTGGCTTAGTTAACTACATAGTTAATAAATAAATAACTGGCCCCATTCACTGCTAAAGTAATTACTTGAAACAAATTATTATTATAGTATTAAGACATTTAATTTTAAATCACACTTGGATGACCCATGTGTAGTAATATAAAAAGTATTTTTGTTCATAAAGTAGGAAAGAAAAAATTAAATTAATGATTTGTGGTAATTAAAAACAAGATGAGATATTCAAAGAATACTTGGAATATTCAATCATAAAATAAATTGATTTCAAAAGATAGAGCAAAGAAAAACTCAGTCAGCATGAAATAACCTGGAAAATGAATGCAGGTCATTTTTGACCCATGTTGTGCATTAGAAGGGGTGTGCATATGTTTTACATCAAAGGGTTAAGCAGCCTGCAGGTTTCAACATGAATGGGAACTTTTGAGGGCATTAATGCGTGTAAAGTATAACAGCAGGGAATGATATTTCCTGGAGCCATGCGTGAGATGGGGAATGGGGGGGAAGTGCTGTAGATAATAGGCTCTGTTCTCTGGAAGCCTGCTCCTGCCACCATAATAATAATGAGGATTCTCATGAATATGAATTAAGTTCTCATAATAATGGCTTAATATCTCATAATAATTAGATAACTTTATCATAATTATGACTTACTATCTCATAAATAGGGGTGGCACAGTGGTGTAGTGGTTAGCACTGTCGCCTCACAGCAAGAAGTCCAAAGACATGCAGGTTAGGTTAACTGGTGACTCTAAATTGAGCGTAGGTGTGAATGTGAGTGTGAATGGTTGTCTGTGTCTATGTGTCAGCCCTGTGATGACCTGGCCACTTGTCCAGGGTGTACCCCGCCTTTCGCCCGTAGTCAGCTGGGATAGGCTCCAGCTTGCCTGTAGGACAGGATAAAGCGGCTACAGATAATGAGATGAGATGAGATAACTACAACACTAGAAACAAATCTAACAGTCACATGGTTGAAATATCATCCAAGTCTGGTTATAGATGCTTCAATTATCCATCCATTATCCGTAACCGCTTATCCTGTGCGAGAGGCGGGATACACCCTGGACAAGTCACCAGGTTATCACAGGGCTGACACATAGACACAAACAACCATTCACATTCAGAATCAGAATTACTTTATTAATCCCCGGAGGGAAATTAAAATTTGCAACCAAGCTCCTGAATCAAAGAAGAAGTAAACATGTCTAATAATAGAAGATAAAATAGTCTTAAAAAAAGAATAAATAAATAAAAATAAAATAAATTTAAATAAGTTCAATAACTTAAGTAAAAGCAAAATGAAGTGATTTTATATACAATGATTCCTATATACATATACTGCACCTGAGTTAAGGATACATGGTAAGACAGTGTACCACAGTTATACAGTGGCATTGTACAAATTCACACCTACGGTCAATTTAGAGTCACCAGTTAACCTAACCTGCATGTCTTTGAACTGTCGGGGAAACCGGAGCACCCAGAGGAAACCCACACGGACACGGGGAGAACATGCAAACTTCACACAGAAAGGCCCTTGTCGCTCACTGGGCTTGAACCCAGAACCCTAGTGCTGTGAGGTGACAGTGCTAACCACTACACCACCTTGCCACCCCCTTCAATTATCCATCCATTATCTGTAGCCGCTTATCCTGTTCTTCAGGGTCGCAGGCAAGCTGGAGCCTATCCCAGCTGACTACGGGCGAAAGGCGGGGTACACCCTGGACAAGTCGCCAGGTCATCACAGGGCTGACACATAGACACAGACAACCATTCACACTCACATTCACACCTATTTAGAGTCACCAGTTAACCTAACCTGCATGTCTTTGGACTGTGGGGGAAACCGGAGCACCCGGAGGAAACCCACGCGGACACAGGGAGAACATGCAAACTCCACACAGAAAGGCCCTCACCAGCCACTGGGCTCGAACCCAGAACCTTCTTGCTGTGAGGTGACAGCGCTAACCACTACACACTGTAAAAAAAAATAGTTGAGAATACTTGAAATTTCAAGGCAACAGTCTGCATTAAGAATTTTATGTTTTGCCAATGATGTGCCCATGATAATCCAAACTATGATAAAACTGTTATCTTTATTAAGAATTCTTAATTAAGTCAATTTTCAATTCCTCATTCTGCCAACATAGATTTCTCTTTTTGCTGAACAGTGGCATTCACAGTAGTGCAAAAAGGCAATCACAATTTTTTTTTTACTTCTATTTGGATAGGACAGCGTAGAGACAGGAAATGAGCAGGAGAGAGAGACGGGGAGGGATCAGGAAATGACCTCAGGTCGGAACCGAACTCGGGTCCCCAGATTTATGATATGGCGCCTTATCCACCTGAGCCACGACGCCCCCGAGGTTATCATAATTTATCATTAAACCATACATGCCTTTTTTCACTGTTCTACACAATTACAAAAATTTTTAAAACCCACATTGTGGGTATGGCGTCGTGGCTCAGGTGGATAAGGCGCCATACCATAAATCCGGGGACCCAGGTTCGATTCCGACCCAAGGTCATTTCCCGCTCATTTCCTGTCTCTACACTGTCCTATCCAAATCAAGGTGAAAAAAAGCCCCCCAAAAAAGTCTGATAACCTTAATTGCCTTTTTGTACTACTGTGAATGCCACTGTTCAGCAAAAAGAGAAATCTATGTTGGCAGAATGAGGAATTGAAAATTGACTTAATTAAGAATTCTTAATAAAGATAACAGTTTTATCATAGTTTGGATTATCATGGGCACATCATTGGCAAAACATAAAATTCTTAATGCAGACTGTTGCCTTGAAATTTCAAGTATTCTCAACTATTCTTTTTTTACAGTGCACCACCTTGCCACCCCCTTCAATTATCCATCCATTATCTGTAGCCGCTTATCCTGTTCTTCAGGGTCGCACGCAAGCTGGAGCCTATCCCAGCTGACTATGGGTGAGAGACGGGGTACACCCTGGACAAGTCGCCAGGTTATCGCAGACCTGACACATAGACACAAACAACCATTCACACTCCCGGTCAATTTAGAGTCACCAGTTAACCTAACCTGCATGTCTTTGGACTGTGGGGGAAACCGGAGCACCCGGAGGAAACCCACGCAGACACAGGGAGAACATGCAAACTCCACACAGAAAGGCCCTCGTCGCTCACTGGGCTTGAACCCAGAACCCTAGTGCTGTGAGGTGACAGTGCTAACCACTACACCACCTTGCCACCCCCTTCAATTATCCATCCATTATCTGTAGCCGCTTATCCTGTTCTTCAGGGTCGCAGGCAAGCTGGAGCCTATCCCAGCTGACTATGGGTGAAAGGCGGGGTACACCCTGGACAAGTCGCCAGGTCATCACAGGGCTGACACATAGACACAGACAACCATTCACACTCCCATTCACACCTATTTAGAGTCACCAGTTAACCTAACCTGCACGTCTTTGGACTGTGGGGGAAACCGGAGCACCCGGAGGAAACCCACGCAGACACGAGGAGAACATGCAAACTCTGCACAGAAAGGCCCTCGTCGCTCACTGGGCTTGAACCCAGAACCCTAGTGCTGTGAGGTGACAGTGCTAACCACTACACCACCTTGCCACCCCCTTCAATTATCCATCCATTATCTGTAGCCGCTTATCCTGTTCTTCAGGGTCGCAGGCAAGCTGGAGCCTATCCCAGCTGACTACAGGCGAAAGGCGGGGTACACCCTGGACAAGTCGCCAGGTCATCACAGGGCTGACACATAGACACAGACAACCATTCACACTCCCATTCACACCTATTTAGAGTCACCAGTTAACCTAACCTGCACGTCTTTGGACTGTGGGGGAAACCGGAGCACCCGGAGGAAACCCACGCAGACATGGGGAGAACATGCAAACTCCACACAGAAAGGCCCTCGCCGGCCACAGGGCTTGAACCCAGAACCCTAGTGCTGTGAGGTGACAGTGCTAACCACTACACCACCTTGCCACCCCCTTCAATTATCCATCCATTATCTGTAGCCGCTTATCCTGTTCTTCAGGGTCGCACGCAAGCTGGAGCCTATCCCAGCTGACTATGGGTGAGAGACGGGGTACACCCTGGACAAGTCGCCAGGTCATCACAGGGCTGACACATAGACACAGACAACCATTCACACTCCCATTCACACCTATTTAGAGTCACCAGTTAACCTAACCTGCACGTCTTTGGACTGTGGGGGAAACCGGAGCACCCGGAGGAAACCCATGCAGACATGGGGAGAACATGCAAACTCCACACAGAAAGGCCCTCGCCGGCCACAGGGCTTGAACCCAGAACCCTAGTGCTGTGAGGTGACAGTGCTAACCACTACACCACCTTGCCACCCCCTTCAATTATCCATCCATTATCTGTAGCCGCTTGTCCTGTTCTTCAGGGTCGCACGCAAGCTGGAGCCTATCCCAGCTGACTATGGGTGAAAGGCGGGGTACACCCTGGACAAGTCGCCAGGTCATCACAGGGCTGACACATAGACACAGACAACCATTCACACTCACATTCACACCTACGCTCAATTTAGAGTCACCAGTTAACCTAACCTGCATGTCTTTGGACTGTGGGGGAAACCGGAGCACCCGGAGGAAACCCACGCAGACATGGGGAGAACATGCAAACTCCACACAGAAAGGCCCTCGCCGGCCACAGGGCTTGAACCCAGAACCCTAGTGCTGTGAGGTGACAGTGCTAACCACTACACCACCTTGCCACCCCCTTCAATTATCCATCCATTATCTGTAGCCGCTTATCCTGTTCTTCAGGGTCGCACGCAAGCTGGAGCCTATCCCAGCTGACTATGGGTGAGAGACGGGGTACACCCTGGACAAGTCGCCAGGTTATCGCAGACCTGACACATAGACACAAACAACCATTCACACTCCCGGTCAATTTAGAATCACCAGTTAACCTAACCTGCATGTCTTTGGATTGTGGGGGAAACCGGAGCACCCGGAGGAAACCCATGCAGACACAGGGAGAACATGCAAACTCCGCACAGAAAGGCCCTCGTTGCTCACTGGGCTTGAACCCAGAACCCTAGTGCTGTGAGGTGACAGTGCTAACCACTACACCACCTTGCCACCCCCTTCAATTATCCATCCATTATCTGTAGCCGCTTGTCCTGTTCTTCAGGGTCGCAGGCAAGCTGGAGCCTATCCCAGCTGACTACGGGCGAAAGGCGGGGTACACCCTGGACAAGTCGCCAGGTCATCACAGGGCTGACACATAGACACAGACAACCATTCACACTCACATTCACACCTATGGTCAATTTAGAGTCACCAGTTAACCTAACCTGCATGTCTTTGGACTGTGGGGGAAACCGGAGCACCCAGAGGAAACCCAGAGCACCCAGAGGAAACACGGGGCTCGAACCCAGGACCTTCTTGCTGTGAGGCAACAGCGCTAACCACTACACCACCGTGCCGTCTTAGTTTAAAGTGATCTTCATTTGAAAAGAACAGTGCTTCTTTTCTGTTCACTGAAGAAACTGGAGATGTCAACTGCTCATTGTCCAATAAATAAAGATAAAAAAAAAAAGAAGTAGCAAGCCATTATTATGGCTACAACAAATATGTACACACCTTTGATTGTTGTCCTCTCTTTCTCTTCCCCCCCCCCTTCTCCTTCTTATTAAGTGTGTATATCTGCTAATTTCTTTTGTCTCTGGTCTGTATATGTTTGCTTATTCCCTGTGTCTCTGTTCTTTTAGTTTCTGCTTTTATTACTACCTTTCCATTGCTTTTATATACTCTTACTACTTGTTCTTATTACTACTCTGTTTGTGTTTAACATACATCTAACCTGCCTATGTTGGACAACAGATGGAAATTAGCACTTGTGCTAAAATCTGGCACATTTACATATATGTATATATGTTCATTAATGTGCACTGTCCTGAAAAATAAAGTAAATTATTATGACATAATAAGACATGACAAGCCTATAAGATACAAAGTCATAATTATGAGATACGTTCTCATGTGACGTCATTATTATTATTATTATTATTATTATTATTATTATTATTATTATTATTTTTTTTTTAAGTGGTGCTTAAAAAACGGGCTTCCATCCTGTGCAGCAGGAAGGTGTTGGTGAGAGGAGTGTGAGGAGCAGTGTGGGGGAAGGAAGAGGAGCAGAGCTCCACTGCGCATGGCTCACAGCAATCAGCTGGCATTCTGCTCACGCTCCGCTCCGGGCGAGCCGGCTTCTCTCCGCCCCCGCCGCCGCCGCTGCTGCTGCTGCTTTCTCCCCGCTGCGCGCCCAGTCACTCAAGGACAGTGTGTGTGAATGCGAGTTCATCATCCTCGACTGAGCTTTTCGGCTCCTTTGAATGGAGGCTCGATTTCTTCCATGGAAAACAGATAGTCGGGGATTAAGCGGCGCTGCGTGATCCATCAAGGACACGACTCCAGGAGAGCCATCCAGCAGAACTGATGCTGGATCATATGGAGAGAGAGAGAGAGAGAGTCATCACAGATCATCTTCTGCCCTTTCATGGATGTATGCAGGGTATCAGAGCTGCTGCAATTACAATCTAATGTCAGCAAGCAGCACTTGTGCCACCACATCTGCTCGACTGACCTCCTTTTTTCCAACCTACTGATGTGACACTGATCTGCTACCGAAACCCCACGACCATGAATTATGCACACCGGATCGTCTGGCCAACATCCCGCATGACTTGGATTTCCAACGACTGATCTTCTGCAGCACAGCCAGTTCCTGGTGAAGTCATGAAGAGCTTCAGGACATAATACCAGGATACCAGCTTCTACAGTAGCTGCTCGTTTTCACACAAACATCTGGACCAGAGTCAATTCAACACTAAGAAGGACCTGCGTGCTCTGAAATATCAAATCTTTGGATTACGAAGGCTCCTGAAACAGAAAAGGCACTTAAGGGAGCAAGTTCAACGCCAAGTTTGTCTGCATGCGGTGAGGATTATTAACACTCAGGAATTTTGCCAGGTATACTGTCCATCCTGATCTGCACATGCACAATCCGCTTTCAATGGATTATCATGGTGTTGCATGTTTGAGTGACTGTTTTAATGAATTATTTACCTGCCACTCTGATTCAGCTGAGTAGCATGGTGAAGTAAGCGCTGGACTTTTTTTTTTTTTAATTCTTCCTATTATTATTATTATTATTATTATTTTAACGGAGTGAATCAGTGCTTATCCTGCTGAGTTTGAATCACCTTATTGCTGAATGGTTTGATCAATTATGTAAATCAGTATTTACATGATGAACAAGATGTCGGAGGACACGAACAAGAAACAAACTGCTGTATTGAATTGCTGTATTGAGCCAGTCAACTAGTTAGTCCGAAGTACGACATTCAGCCATGTGGTCGCTACCTCTCCTTCGTTACACTGATGTTCCACCAAGAGTGACAGAGAACTTCATTTTGTCAGGGTATCGCTTCCCTGACTACAGCCTCCTACAGTGCCTGGTCTCTGCGTTCCGGCCGACCAATGAGACCGGAAACTTCTGGACTCACTTCCTCCCAATATTTATCTTCACTTTTCACTTTGTAGAGATATTTGAGTGGGAAGGCGCCCCGGCCCCTGGGGAGCCCTTCTTTTACCCAGCCTGGAACTATTTCTTTGGGGTTTTTTATCTGCTGCTGGCCAGCAGTCTGGCTCATCTCCTCAACTCCATGTCACTGATCATCAGAGAGATCTGCTTCTTTGTGGATTATGGAACCATCAGTGCTTATACTGTTGGATCTTCTTTGGCTTACTATTACTACATTCACCCACAGGCAGGGATACCAAAGATTGGGCTTGGGACACAGAATGTATCAGAGACACAGTCAGAGAGGGAAGAGGCGCCTCCTTCAGTGCTATCTTCCAACTCTTCTTTCTCTTTCCTGTATTTGCACTCATTTTTTGATAGCTTGTACATCCCCTGCTCCTGCATGGTGGCCATCATTTGTGTGTTAACCTGTTGCAACACTAGGCAGCAGTGGAGGAAGTACCGCTATGCTGTACGCACTCTTGTTTTCCTTCTGCCTTTCTTCATTTCGTCCACACCAATTTTCTACCGACTCCTCAGCCCGTCGCCATATCCGCCCTACTCTCAGACGCCTTCTTCTTACCCATCACCTACAATGGCCACTTTCTTCTACCGTCACTGCTTCTGGCTGGTGGTGTCTGCAGCCTTTAACATTAGCAAGATCCCAGAACGTTTGTCTCCAGGAAGGTTTGACATCTGGGGGCACAGTCACCAGTGGTTCCACTGCTGCACCTTCCTCTCCATCCTTGATGAGCTCCATATGATCAAGGTAGAGATCCGAGCCTTGCTGCTTCACCCTTCCTTGGTCATAGCACCCAGAAAAAGTCCCCAGCTCCCTGGCCCAACTATCTACTCCACTTTTGGACTGATGCTGCTGCTACAGGGGTGTATAGCTTCCATTATTGGATGGTTTGGGTGGTGTGCATACCAGATTTATGGTCCTGTACAGAAAGGCCTGAAGGCACACTGAGCGGAGCCAAGCCAGAGACTCCAACATCTTTGGGCCGACAGAATTATCGGTGATATTATTGGTGACAGTAGCCATTATTTAACCACACAGGACAAGATTAATCATTTTATTTACCCATTATTTGATATTGATATGGGGATGGGGATGGCATGGCTATTTTTTCATCTCTTTAAGGTTACCGCATTAGTACTTACAGAGCGTTCAGGGATCAGCAAATAATTTAATCTTATGGGGATTCACTCACACAAACAAGCGTGCAATGCTTTCCGAGTCTCCTAGGGGGACTTGCTGATACTCTTTGCTGATATCTCTTACACACACACACACACTTCCTCCCCTTTTTAAACAGGAAGTAAAGGAGCCGATAAGCTTCAGCCACAGTCTTTTAGCATAGAGGAAATGAGACAGCCGTGGCTTTACTGTTGATGCAAAATGTACTTGAACAGTGCGCACTTTTGACTCCATGTTTTAAAGCAACTCTTCTTCAGCCTGCTCTCTCTGCACTGAAACCGAAAGACGAATAATCCTAAAAAGTAATGCTGAAAAAAAATATCGACTGTTCTCGTTAGTTATCAAAAATCATATACTGGATAAATATCAAGATAAAATCTCTGCTTATATAATACTGTAACCTATGCATGGGTCATGATTATACATCTAGGGGCATTGTTTATACTAGGAGAAGAAGGGATGTGATGAAAATGGAGGTTTATGAGTTCAATGTCACATGAAGTAGAAGAAGCCATAACATTGTTTCTTAGACATATCAACAGGGTTTCATTCTGGTGAGCTGAATTTGCACATAATCAACCAGATGCTTTCGGGAAGTGGTGCACTAAAGGGCATTTCGGTGATTACGAGTGCTTTGCTTGTTGTTTACTTAATTACAAATCCATTATTAATGTTACCTTAGTCCTTTGTAGACAGCAATCTCCCTAGTTCTACCTGTGCCCTTCTTTCCATCACTTACCTCCTGCAGCTGGTCCTGAATATAACTTGAACCTAAAAGAAAGTGTAAGATATAACACTGTGACAACTAAGTGCTTAGATGTCAGTGATAGACTTGTTTCGGCCTGTGTACAGTAATAATTCCAGGGCAAGAGTGCAGATCTAAGATTAGATTCCCTTCTTACATGATTCTCTGTGTCAGCACATGTATGTTGGGGGAAAAACCCCTCTTAAACTGATATGCTTCCTGAATACAGGCCTTGGTGCATGTCGTCTCTCCCCAGTTGGTACACAGTTACTGCATGTTCCTCAGCAGTCTGTCATGAACACTCTCGTGTAATTTAATGCGATGTTATGTCTGGCTAAAACATCAGTGATAGCTTTGTGACAGACTGTAGAGAGAAACCTTGCCAGTAACTGTTACTATGAGTATATTTGCACAGTTAAAAAAAAATCGAGTACATGTTAGCAATGTCTGTAAATCTTAATTCTGAACGTGCCTGCTGTATTTGTTTCGTGCATTTATGACTTGGTTAAGAGTCAGTGGTGAGTGAGTTACTTCTGTTGTGCAATGGAATATGTTGTCTCTCCTGTCTTGTACTTATTCTTGCAAGAAAAAGCAGTAAAATAGATGCATTAGGTTTTAGTGCTGGAAAATTGGCATTTTCTGTGTATCTAATTCAAGGAATCAATCTTGACAGGGTGTGCTGTTATAGGAAAATAATCAACACCGGGTGGTATAATGCAGAGCACTGTAAACCCCCCCCCCCCCAAAAAAAGCTGATTATTTTCCAATAAAGCACATTCTGAAGTGTTTTATACCTCTTACACCACAGCAGTTGGCCAACAATTACAATATTTAATTTATAAATGAATGACTTCTTTTTAACTATTTATAGTTACATTTAATATTATATAACATCTGCAAGACAAGTTAGTTCCTGTTACGTCTCTCTATATTTTTTTTCTATCCATATTCACCGATTCACTGGATATGAGCAATCGTGCGCTCTGATTGGCTACTCTGCCACTAGGATGTCAGCTCGTATACCGTGAGTAGAGAAAAACAAAACGGCGGAGCGTGTTACCGAACCAACCGAGGACGAAATAAAAACTCTTCTTGAAAACAAAACCCAAAAAATACAAAAAAAAGTGCAACAAAATATAAAATAAAAGTAGTTGATGGTAAGAACGTATCTTTTTTTAATTTTTCAAGAGTTATTATTACTATAGCATTTTTCACAAATTGCAACCGTCATTTTGCCGGTTTGTTTACATTCTATCAAAAAAGTCCTTCCCACGCCATGTGGCGCCGATCTCCGTAGCCCTCGGCCTCTCACATAGCTAGGGTTACGGGGGGTGGGGTGTCCTTCCTCTGGTACCATTTTTATAATGGTCTTTGGTATGACCCAACCGTGAGTAGAATTCACAATCTCCTGATCGAGAGGCGGACACGCTAACCACTAGGCCACTAGCCGGTTGTTTACATTCTAAGCGGAAATTATTTTGTTGGACGTTTTGTATAAAGTTTTTATTTATCGGCTTTGCAAAAAATAAAAATGCTCCGTTTCTCAAAAAAAATCCATGACTGTGGATATAATAAAACAGTTATTCCACTCAATCTTGTCATACATGGCTTATAGCCAACTCAGCGCTACGCTCCTCATCGGCTATCAGCTCATGTACGACTCGATTTTGTGGAATAACTATTAAATATTCGACCGAGTGCATTAATATAAACCCATCCTTTAAACTACAAGCAGCGCGATGGTCAGAGCTGTGCTGCTATAGAAATTTGATCAACACCTTCTGACCAATCAGAGTCAAGTTTTCAACAGTGCTATGGTCTGAGTAACCTTATATAATGATCTGTTATATTTCAGTATACATTTCATATCCGTCTAGTTCAGGTTATAGCATACTTCATGAGTCATATGTTATTTGGAGTATATTTCTGACCAGGGTATGTGTGTACTGTGAGGAAATGACATGATAAATCTGTTATGTATCGCAAAATGTCTGGTAGCACCAGCTTTGTGCATAAGCTCCATTCTGCTGACTCTTCAAGCATATACTTCTGCTTCGAAAGACTATTGTCTTAGCCACAATAATATTGCTAGTTAACGTATGTAGTATCTTGTGAGGAATATGATTTTAACATCCAGTTTGAATGCGTGTGCAATTAACTTCAGTGTTGGAGCAACAACTTTGCCCTCATTCTGCAATATCTGTAAGATGACAGAAAGACCTCATTCTTAAACCATGTGAAAATAATGCAGCTGCGACAGTAGAAGTAGTATTAATATGTTTGTATCTAATATAATCACTCCAGCCATACATAATACTTTGTAGGGAACCTAGATAGTATGTATTTAACAACTATTCACTGAAAGCGAAGTGAATATCGGTGAATAATAATCGAGACAAGTCAAGGTTATTCTTCACCAATATTCACAGAGACTGAGGTGGATAATTGTTTCAGTATAAATACACAGGTGATTATTTAAAAAAAAATCATATTTTAAAAATCGTTTATTTCAAACTTCGAAAGCAAATGTAATGCGCACAGACTTGTCATTTATCTATGACGAGTCACATAAAATAATTTGTTTTGAAATAGATAAAAGAAATCACAATCCCATCTTACCTTTGAATAGTTTTAGACCAAACTTCGTAGCATCTTTAGTGCATGCAGGAACGGCATTTTCTTTCATAAATTTCTAATTCTTCCTCGCTTACGGTAACAAAGTGATTGGCCGCCATTTTGCCAAGTCACTCGAGGTGATTATCGAGAAATAGTCTGAAATTTTGACCAATCAGCATGCACGATTTTCTATCTGCGTGTTTATGCTAAAGTACATTACACAATTATAGGTGTGTAATATTCATTTATATAACGGTGTCTGGTGTAAAGTGATTCGACCTGACAGATGCAGTTACAGAACCACTAGACTTGACAAGTTCTAGTTCTCAGGGCTAAACAGAAAAGCAGGATTGTGATGTGACGTTCCTGGACATGCAACTGTTTATGACTGATTTTGATTCAGTCTTATTTATGATTTACATATGTAGATCATTCTCGTTCTATCTTAATGACTGAGATATAGATATTCAACTATAGATTAAGAGTTAATATAATTGTATGAGTAAATTGTTATTCCTTTTCACTGTATTATTAAAAGACTTATAAGAAATTAATAAATTTAACTTGCTCAATCAACTGTTTGGTGTTTGAGAAGTGTTTGTGTCAGACACTCTGTGAAAAAACATGTTTGCTTTGTGAAGGGAGAATTAATGTATATGCAGCGAGTCAAGGAGAATTTGAATAATTCAAATTTCAGTGTTCTTCAGTGAGCAGGAGCATGTTTGCATATATTTGCATTAGCTTGAGTTTGATATCCACATGCTCTGTGTGTGTGTGTGTGCGCGTGCATGGAGCCCTGGCATACCATCCAGGGTATATTCCAGCCTCACACCGCGTGTTCTTGGGCTAAGCTCCAGATCCTCCATGACCCTGACCAGGATAAAGTGGCTACCAATGATGAATGAATTAATATGTGTGTGTGTGTGTGTGTGTGTGTGTGTGTGTGTGTGTGTGTGTGTGGTTTAGCCTGGCTGAGTTACAGGAACAGCTGGGAGGGTAAGCATTATGTCCTAGCAACCTCCTACACACCATTCTCTCTCTCTCTCTCTCTCTCTCTCTCTCTCTCTCTCTCTCTCTCTCTGTGTGTGTGTGTGTGTGTGTGTGTGTGTGTAATACGACACTGCTGGATGTTTTGTGAGAGTAAAATGATTCTTGAATGTCAAAAATAGTCAGTGGTGTGGGAAATCAGAGTGAATGAATGAGGGTGCATGATGAGTACACACACTCATTTTCCATTACCACTCTTTGACCTTACAGTGGTGCTTGAAAGTTTGTGAACCCTTTATAATTTTCTATATTTCTGCATAAATATGACCTAAAACATCATCAGATTTTCACACAAGTCCTAAAAGTAGATAAAGAGAACCCAGTTAAACAAATGAGACAAAAATATTATACTTGGTCATTTATTTATTGAGGAAAATGATCCAATATTACATATCTGTGAGTGGCAAAAGTATGTGAACTTCTAGGATTAGCAGTTAATTTGAAGGTGAAATTAGAGTCAGGTGTTTTCAATCAATGGGATGACAATCAGGTGTGAGTGGGCACCCTGTTTTATTTAAAGAACAGGGATCTATCAAAGTCTGATCTTCACAACACATGTTTGTGGAAGTGTATCATGGCATGAACGAAGGAGATTTCTGAGGACCTCAGAAAAAGCGTTGTTGATGCTCATCAGGCTGGAAAAGGTTACAAAACCATCTCTAAAGAGTTTGGACTCCACCAATCCACAGTCAGACAGATTGTGTACAAATGGAGGAAATTCAAGACCATTGTTACCCTCCCCAGGAGTGGCCGACCAACAAAGATCACTCCAAGAGCAAGGCGTGTAATAGTCGGCGAGGTCACAAAGGACCCCAGGGTAACTTCTAAGCAACTGAAGGCCTCTCTCACATTGGCTAATGTTAATGTTCATGAGTCCACCATCAGGAGAACACTGAACAACAATGGTGTTCATGGCAGGGTTGCAAGGAGAAAGCCACTGCTCTCCAAAAGAACATTGCTGCTCGTCTGCAGTTTGCTAAAGATCACGTGGACAAGCCAGAAGGCTACGGGAAAAATGTTTTGTGGACGGTTGAGACCAGAATAGAACTTTTTGATTTAAATGAGAAGCGTTATGTTTGGAGAAAGGAAAACACTGCATTCCAGCATAAGAACCTCATCCCATCTGTGAAACATGGTGGTGGTAGTATCATGGTTTGGGCCTGTTTTGCTGCATCTGAGCCAGGACGGCTTGCCATCATTGATGGAACAATGAATTCTGAATTATACCAGCGAATTCTAAAGGAAAATGTCAGGACATCTGTCCATGAACTGAATCTCAAGAGAAGGTGGGTCATGCAGCAAGACAACGACCCTAAGCACACAAGTCGTTCTGCCAAAGAATGGTTAAAGAACAATAAAGTTAATGTTTTGGAATGGCCAAGTCAAAGTCCTGACCTTAATCCAATCAAAATGCTGTGGAAGGACCTGAAGTGAACAGTTCATGTGAGGAAACCCACCAACATCCCAGAGTTGAAGCTGTTCTGTACGGAGGAATGGGCTAAAATTCCTCCAAGCCGGTGTGCAGGACTGATCAACAGTTACCGGAAATGTTTAGTTGCAGTTATTGCTGCACAAGGGCGTCACACCAGATACTGAAACCAAAGGTTCACATACTTTTGCCACTCACAGGTATGTAATATTGGATCATTTTCCTCAATAAATAAGTGACCAAGTATAATATTTTTGTCTCATTTGTTTAACTGGGTTCTCTTTATCTACTTTTAGGACTTGTGTGAAAATCTGATGTTGTTTTAGGTCATATTTATGCAGAAATATAGAAAATTCTGAAGGGTTCACAAACTTTCAAGCACCACTGTATTTCAACAGTGGACACCGCTAGAGGGAGACATTGAGCTACAGTTAATGACCCTGACAATCTGAAGGTCAAATGTTGAAGCAATGTACATTCAAATATTGTTGATGAGTCAAAGAAAATGATGTTAGAAAGGAATTATGAAACATTAATTTTCAGGGGTGGAAAATACTTAACTTTTCTATACATATTTTTTGGCATATTTATACTTTAAGTATAAGCCCCATTTCCAGAAAAGTTGGGATATTTTCCAAAATGCAGTAAAAACAAAAATGTGTGATTTGTTAATTCACACAAACCTTTATTTAACTGATAAAAGTACAAAGAAAAGTTGTTCAATAGTTGTACTGGCCAACTTAATTGTATTTTGTAAATATCAATGAAGTTAGAATTGGATGCCTGCAAGACACTCAAAAAAAGTTGGGACAGATGCAAAATAAGACTGAAAATTTTACAGGATGTTCAAGTAACACCATTTTGCAAGATTCCACAATAAGCAGGTTAATTGGTAATTGGTTGATTGGATATAAAAGGAGCAGCACCAAAAGTTCAATCTTCACAAGCAAGGATGGGTCGTGGCTCACTGTACCAAAATTCATGAGAGAATTGTTCGTCAATTAAAAAAAAAAAATTTCAATACAAGATTTTAGGCTGGGCGGCACGGTGGTGTAGTGGTCAGCGCTGTCGCCTCACAGCAAGAAGGTCCGGGTTCGAGCCCCGTGGCCGGTGAGGGCCTTTCTGTGTGGAGTTTGCATGTTCTCCCCGTGTACGCGTGGGTTTCCTCCGGGTGCTCCGGTTTCCCCCACAGTCCAAAGCCATGCAGGTTAGGTTAACTGGTGACTCTAAATTGACCGTAGGTGTGAATGGTTGTCTGTGTCTATGTGTCAGCCCTGCGATGACCTGGCGACTTGTCCAGGGTGTACCCCGCCTTTCGCCCGTAGTCAGCTGGGATAGGCTCCAGCTTGCCTGCGACCCTGTAGAAGGATAAAGCGGCTAGAGATAATGAGATGAGATGAGATTTTAGGCTTTTCAAAATCTGCAGTCCATAATATTATGAAAAGATTCAGGGAATTCAGAAACATTTCAGTGTGTAAAGGGCAAGGTCGGAAACCACTGTTGAATGTGTGCGAGCTTTGAGCCTTCAGGTGTCACTGCCTGAGAAACCGTCATGCTAATGTGACAAATATAGCTACATGGGCTCAGGAGTACTTCAGAAAACTGTTGTCACTTAACACAGTCCGCTGCTGCATCAAGAAATGCGATCTGAAGCTGTATTACACAAGGAGGGAACCATTCATCAATTCTATGCAGAAATGCCAATGGTTTCTCTGGGCCTGAACTCATCTTAGATGGACCGAGAAACAGTGGCAATGTGCTGTGGTCAGATGAGTCCACATTTCAGCTCGTTTTCGGGAAAACTGAACATCGAGTTCTCCATGCCAAAGGTGAACACGACCATCCAGTTTGTTATCAGGGAAAGGTGCAAAAGCCAGCATGTGTGATGGTATGGGGGGCATCAGTGCCCATGGCATGGGTGAGTTGCATGTGTGTAAAGGTACTGTTGATATATTGGGCATACGGGGGGTGCAAAAGTAGGTATACTGTAAGGATTATTCCAGTATAGACCCCTTCGCAGTAAACGTCATTCATACGAAAGTGGAAATTGCGCGCGCAGCCTGGACCCAAAAAAGACTCAGAAATGCCTAGTTGTTGTGTTTTCGGGTGTCAGAATCGTAGCAGTGATGGGGTTAAAATGTACAGAATTCCAGCAGGATCTCACCCATTCCAAAAAAATCGCTGACGTCTATGGCTACAAGCCATCAAACGTGTAGACTGGGATGAAAGCACTATCAAAAATGCACGGGTTTGCAGCGCCCACTTCATCACAGGTAAGATCAGGCTATTTATTAAATCTTTCTTTTTTATTCTTTCTAGTCTTCGTTTATTGATGTAGCAAAATACTTTGGTAACGTTTGTCTGATTAGCTGGGTCATAGTTACACAATGTAATGAATATTGTTAGCATGTTAACTTAGCTTTGCATGCAATTTTGTTTGTAGGAGAGCTCTCGCTTGACTCAAGCAGTCCAGATTTTGTGCCATCATTATTTGTGTATGCCGAAAATCACAATTTTAAAGCAAGGACGGAAAGGTAAAATTGTGTGCCCTCACTCTAAATGCCAACTTACGTTGACTGCTCTAACCTAGCTCCCGCCCCGTTCAGTTTCATTTCTGCTCTCTGCCTCTCGCTTTTTACGCAGCTCTGATTTCTCTTAGCTGCACTCTTTACACTATCATTCCTTTCATGCCATCACCTCCTGCAAATTGCTGTTTAGTGTTGGTATTTGCTGTTGTAGCTAAAGCCACATTGCCATCACATCACTGGCATAATTTGATTAAAACAAAATGAATATGAATGTCCCATTGTTAATCAAGTTGTACATGCCCGCACATAATAATCATATGCGTCTAAAGACTTGTAGGCATGAAGTTTTTCGTGGGTGTACACTGAAGTCTGGTCAATAAGGTACGAGTATATATCTGGCCATTGTATACCAGGGAACTTACTAACATCATCCGTCCACTCTTTAATTAAATGTGGATCCGGTAGGCGATGTCCACTTGTTAGAGTTAACTTATTTATGTAGCATTCTCGATCTTGTAATGACAATTGTTTGGCATAATCTGACAGCTCATAATGCCGGTCTATGGGCAGCGCCATTGTTTCTAAGTCTAGGCTGCGCGTGCATCCTGGCAACGGTCGGTTTGTTTACAAACATGCGAAGGGGTCTATTACCAGTATTATAATTAGTGGTGCTAGGTTTAATGTAATACTAACGTTTTGTGCAAACGTTTTGTTTTTCATTACTGTATACCTACTTTTGCAGGCCCCTGTATATTGGGATTTTAGAGAAACATTCATCAAGGCAATGTCTCTTCCCAGGAAGTCCATGCTTATTTGAGCAGGACAGTGCCAGGCCTCATTCTGTACAAGCTACAACAGTGTGGCTTCATAGACACAGAGTGCATGTGCTTGACTGGCCTGCTGTCAGTCCAGATTTGTCTCCTATTGAGAATGTATGGCATATCATGAAGAGGAGAATCGGACCACGGTGACCACGGACAGTTGAGCAGCTGAAGTCTTGTACCAAGCAAACATGGATAAAAATATCCAATCACAAAGCTGCAACAATTAGTATTCTCAGATCCCATACAATTAAAAAGTGTTATTTAAGGAAAGGTGATGTAATACAATGGTATTAATGCCTCTGTCTCAACTTTTTTTTTTGAGTGTGTTGCAGGCATCAAATTCTAACTTCGTTTATGTTTACAAGATGCAATTAAGTTGGTCAGTAAAACTATTGAAAATCTTTTCTTTGTACTTTGTCAGTTAAATAAAGGTTCACGTGAATTAACAAATCACAGATTTTTGTTTTTATTGCATTTTGGAAAATATCCCAACTTTTCTGGAAATGGGGTTTGTACTATTGAAATCAAATACTTGTACTCTTTGTTTAATTACATTTCCAAGAAAAAGCAACAAACCCCCCCCACACACACACACACTTTTTACTCCTTAGATTTTAAACATTGTAAGTACTTGTTTCAAATCTCAAAGCTGTCTTCTTTTATCTAGCCCGTGAAAGTATGCCATAAGCCAATACCACTGGCTTACATTTCAGTTTAAAGCATCCAATCAAGTTCATCACTGTAGAAAAAACTATCAAGAATCATGACAATTTATCATCTTCAGTGACCTTCTAATGCTACACAGTGTGCTTAATGTAATACCTACCTGTACATTTTTGGACTAAATATGGATGGCAGTGTGAACCTCGAGCATGAGCACCCTGGCTACACCTCAGTAAAATGTTTTAATATACAGGAGCAAGGAAATGCTCCAATATCAGTTCCAGTGCTCCAGTACAATATCAGATGTCTCCTTTGTCTCCCTAGAAGGCATGAAGTCCATCTAATTTGAACAAGCATGTTCAGGTAAGTTTTGCTAATGCGCTAAAGTTAACTGGATATATTTTTCCAAGTTTGCCTGTTTTGATTTTGCTAATGCCAGGTTGCATCCATTCCAGTAGCCAACATAACTGGCTAGGCAGCAAGTCAAATTTGAACTAATTATATTATAATATAGGTTATTTACAGGACATTTTAGCTTGAGTTGGCCTAGTGGTTGGCGTGTCCCCATCTCAACTGGGAAATCATGAGTTCTACTCGCAGTCGGGTCATACCAAAGGCCATCGTAAAAATGGTACCTACTACCATCTGGCAAGGTAGTGGAGTGGAGAAGTCAAACTCTCGTGGTCACCAGAGAACTAGCCCCCCACTGTAACCTTAGCTGTATAGGTGAGAAGCCGAGGGCTATCGAAACGGAGATCGGTGCCGCACCTGTGTACCTTAAAGAGTTGGTTAGTACTGGGACAGGAGACTGCCTGGGAAGACCAGATTCTGGTGTGAGAGGGACTTTGACTTGACAGGATATTTTACTTCTGATTAATTTGTTAGCAAACGACATATCATTAGCCATACACATGACCAGCTAAATTACAGAGATTGTTTTCAGGCAAAATGGCAGAGTTTCTTCTAACAGTTCTAGATAAATAACAAAAATGATACAACCCCGATTCCAAAAAAGTTGTGACAAAGTACAAATTGTAAATAAAAATGGAATGCAATGATGTGGAAGTTTCAAAATTCCATATTTTATTCAGAATAGAAAATAGATGACATATCAAATGTTTAAACTGAGAAAATGTATCATTTAAAGAGAAAAATTAGGTGATTTTAAATTTCATGACAACAACACATCTCAAAAAAGTTGGGACAAGGCCATGTTTCCCACTGTGAGACATCCCCTTTTCTCTTTACAACAGTCTGTAAACGTCTGGGGACTGAGGAGACAAGTTGCTCAAGTTTAGGGATAGGAATGTTAACCCATTCTTGTCTAATGTAGGATTCTAGTTGCTCAACTGTCTTAGGTCTTTTTTGTCGTGTCTTCCATTTTATGATGCGCCAAATGTTTTCTATGGGTGAAAGATCTGGACTGCAGGCTGGCCAGTTCAGTACCCGGACCCTTCTTCTCCGCAGCCATGATGCTGTAATTGATGCAGTATGTGGTTTGGCATTGTCATGTTGGAAAATGCAAGGTCTTCCCTGAAAGAGACGTCGTCTGGATGGGAGCATATGTTGCTCTAGAACCTGGATATACCTTTCAGCATTGATGGTGTCTTTCCAGATGTGTAAGCTGCCCATGCCACACGCACTAATGCAACCCCATACCATCAGAGATGCAGGCTTCTGAACTGAGCGCTGATAACAACTTGGGCCGTCCTTCTCCTCTTTAGTCCGAATGACACGGCGTCCCTGATTTCCATAAAGAACTTCAAATTTTGATTCGTCTGACCACAGAACAGTTTTCCACTTTGCCACAGTCCATTTTAAATGAGCCTTGGCCCAGAGAAGACGTCTGCGCTTCTGGATCATGTTTAGATACGGCTTCTTCTTTGAACTATAGAGTTTTAGCTGGCAACGGCGGATGGCACGGTGAATTGTGTTCACAGATAATGTTCTCTGGAAATATTCCTGAGCCCATTTTGTGATTTCCAATACAGAAGCATGCCTGTATGTGATGCAGTGCCGTCTAAGGGCCCGAAGATCACAGGCACCCAGTATGGTTTTCCGGCCTTGACCCTTACGCACAGAGATTCTTCCAGATTCTCTGAATCTTTTGATGATATTATGCACTGTAGATGAAGATATGTTCAAACTCTTTGCAATTTTACACTGTCGAACTCCTTTCTGATATTGCTCCACTATTTGTCGGTGCAGAATTAGGGGGATTGGTGATCCTCTTCCCATCTTTACTTCTGAGAGCCGCTGCCACTCCAAGATGCTCTTTTTATACCCAGTCATGTTAATGACCTATTGCCAATTGACCTAATGAGTTGCAGTTTGGTCCTCCAGCTGTTCCTTTTTTGTACCTTTAACTTTTCCAGCCTGTTATTGCCCCTGTCCCAACTTTTTTGAGATGTGTTGCTGTCATGAAATTTCAAATGAGCCAATATTTGGCATGAAATTTCAAAATGTCTCACTTTCGACATTTGATATGTTGTCTATGTTCTATTGTGAATACAATATCAGTTTTTGAGATTTGTAAATTATTGCATTCCGTTTTTATTTACAATTTGTACTTTGTCCCAACTTTTTTGGAATCGGGGTTGCATTATGTTGTGATAAATAACTACAGGTTGCTTAGTGACGTCACGACGTGGCGTGTATGTGAGGACGTTGTTGGGTACGTACCTGTGTTATGGGGAGTTAGCTGTAGCAACTCAAGCTGATAATAAAAAAAACAGCTCTTTACCAGCACGACCGTTTGGTTCCTCCTTTTATTAACATCGACACATGACATGGTGTCAGAAGTGGCCGACTCCACGCTCACGAAGTAAGGCATGGCGAAGCTCGGACCACCGGAATCTTTTGACTTCACTTGCCCGGCAGAGTGGCCAATGTGGCGCCGCCGTTTCGACCGCTTTCGGGTGGCGTCGAAGTTGGACAGAGATAGCGGGGAAGTTCAAGTGAACACGCTTCTCTACGCCATGGGGAGAGAGGCGGAAGTGATTTATGATTCTTTTGTGTACGATGACGCTGAGGAGGAGGATGACGACGGTGAGGCGGAAAGAGGCAGACCGGAGTTGGACTACGACACGGTGATAGCCAAATTCTCTGACCATTTTGTGCCCAAGAGAAATGTGATCCATGAAAGAGCATGTTTTCACAAGAGAGTGCAAAAGCCCGGTGAGTCGGTCGAGGCTTTTGTGAGGAGTTTGTATGAACTGGCACAGTACTGTGAGTTTGGGCGGACTAAAGATGAGCAAATCAGAGACAGAATTGTTATTGGCATATCTGACAACGATGCGTCGCAGAAGTTGCAGCTAGAGCCTGAACTCTCCCTTGAAAGGGCTATACAAATAGCGCGCCAAAGCGAACAAATAAAGCAACAGAATGTGAGCCTGCGCTCGGAGTGTGCAGTGGACGCCATGAGACAGGGGAGGCGGCAGTTCCGTGGCAGAAGGAGCAGCAATGAGGGACAATGGCAGAAAAAACAGGAACACAGTGAGTCAAAACATCATCCTACCTGTTCCCGCTGTAACAGGCAACATGGCAAAATGCATCCCTGCCCAGCCAAGAATAAAAAGTGCAGAAGGTGCAATAAAATTGGACATTTTGAGGCAGCTTGTCAAACGAGGATGCTAAAGGAGGTAGCTGCACTGCCCAGCAGCACCACTGATACGGATGAGATGTTTTTCCTTGGAGAAGTCAGTGAAACAGTGTCAGACATAATGGATCAACCGGATTCAGAAAACGAGTGGCTTGTAAACTTACCTGTCAACGGCAGCACAGTGGAATTTAAAATAGACACCGGGGCAGACATTACCGTGATGTCACAAGCTGCATTTAAGAGGCTGCCACACCACTCTCAGCTCGTCTCTGCAAGGAAGAGACCCATCACCAGCCCAGGCGGCGAAGTAAAGAGTATTGGCAAGTTTCTGGCAACAAGTGAGTACAAGGGCAAGAAATACAGATTTTGGGTCACTGTAATTGAAGGGCCATACTCTCACAACCTCCTGGGACGGAGTGTTGCCACAAGGATGGGACTGGTCATGAGAGTCGATGGCATGGACACTGTAATGTTAAGCGATGTGTTTGGGGATATAGGTTTGCTCAAGTGTGACCCTGTAAAAATTGAACTAAAAACTGACTGTGAGCCCTACTCACTGACTACACCACGTCGCATCCCGTTTCCCCTCCTGCCTAAAGTTGAGGCTGAACTGAGACGCATGCTGGCCCTGGGCATAATCGAGGAGGTTACAGGGCCCTCAGACTGGTGTGCCCCAATGGTTCCAGTCGAGAAGAAGAACAAAGAGCAGGTGCGAGTGTGCGTTGATCTAAAGCGCTTAAACAAGGCAGTTAAGTGTGAGAGGTTCATCCTGCCAACGTTGGAGGATATTGCTCCCAAGCTGGTTGGAGCTAAAGTGTTCTCAACCCTCGACGCTTCCTGCGGACTTTGGCAGATCCCCTTGGATGCTGCCAGCCAAAAGCTGACATCCTTCATTACCCCGATGGGGAGATTCTGCTTCCGACGTCTGCCATTCGGTATCACGTCGGCTCCGGAAATCTTCCAGAGACAAATGTCGACGCTGTTAAAGGATCATGATGGAGTTGTCGTGGTGATGGATGACATACTCGTTTATGGAGCAACAAGGAAAGAGCACGACACACGTCTTGATGCTGTGCTGAAGACCATAAAGGACAGTGGGTTAAAGTTGAACAAGACCAAGTGTCATTTTGGCAAAACAGAAATACAGTACTTTGGCCACATCATAAGTGCGGAAGGCATGAGACCTGACAGTGACAAAGTCAAAGCCATCACACAAATGCCAAGTCCAACCACTGTTACAGAACTCAAACAGATCCTGGGTCTTGTCAACTATGTTGGAAAATTCCTGCCCGGCCTCTCCTCTGAGCTGCATCCCATCACTCCCTTGCTCAGGAAGGAAAGTGAGTGGGTGTGGAGCGGTGCACAAGAAGAGGCATTCCAGAAGGTAAAAACTATGCTCGTGTCAGCCCCAGCACTTGCTTATTATGATGTCAACCGTAACACCATCATCAGCGCTGATGCAAGTAGCTACGGATTAGGAGCAGCATTATTGCAGGAACATGAGGGTGAGTTAAAGCCAGTGGCATTCTGCTCCCACACGCTATCAGATGCAGAGAAGAGATACTCCCAAATTGAAAAGGAGTGTCTTGCAGGAGTGTGGGCATGTGAATGGTTCGCTCGCTATGTGCAAAGCATGGAATGCTTCCGTCTACAAACGGACCACAAACCGCTTGTGCCCCTCATTAACACATATGATTTGGACAAAGTCCCTCCAAGATGCCAAAGACTCCTAATGCGCCTTCTGAGGTTCAATGTGGTGGCTGAGCACGTCCCGGGGAAGCACCTCGTCGTAGCCGATGCTCTTTCCAGGAGCCCACTGACTGACATTGGTGATGAACACACAGATCAGGAAGTACAAGCATATGTGGAGTCAGTGGTGGAAAATGCACCCATCTCATCACAAAAACTTGACAAAATCCGCTCATCCACACAACAGGATGAGGAGCTGCAGAAGATAGTGCAGTTCATTAGGAACAGATGGCCACCGAAGACATCACTGCTTCCATCCCTGCATGGATATTATTCTGCCAGAGCTCACCTCTCTGAGACCGATGGACTGGTGTTGTATCAAGACAGACTGGTTATCCCTGCTGCACTTAGATCAGAAGTGCTCAAACAGCTACATGAGGGACACCAAGGTCTGACAAGGTGTCGTGTTCGAGCCAGGATGTCAGTATGGTGGCCTCGGATCAGTGCAGAGATCACAAAGACTGTGTCAGCATGTAAGTTTTGCATTGAAAACAAACCCACTCAAAGACGTGAGCCGCTTCTCACCACACCTTTACCTGGGGGCCCCTGGCAGCGCATTGCTGCTGATTTGTGTGAGTTAGAGAAACAGAATTATCTCATTGTGACTGACTACTACTCCAGACACATCGAAATTGCTCACCTGTCTTCGACGTCCAGCCACCAGGTCATTACCAGGCTCAAGGGCATGTTTGCAAGATGGGGGATCCTGCTGGAACTGGTGAGCGACAACGTCACACAATTCACCTCGGGTGAGTTTCAAGACTTCTGCCAAAGCTATGGGTTTGCGCACACAACCACCAGCCCCCATTACCCCCAGGCAAATGGTGCTGTAGAGCGAGCTGTGCAGACTGCTAAGCGCATCTTAAAGCAGCCTGATCCATATCTTGCTCTGATGTGCTACAGAGCCACCCCTAGTGCTGCTACTGGGGAGAGCCCAGCTTTGCTTATGACTGGAAGACACATCAGGACCACACTTCCTATGGTGGAAGACAAATTACATGCTACTCCTGTGAACAGACAGCAAATCCAGCAAAAGGATGCTCAGGCCAAATCAGCCTACCGGTTCTTCTATGACCGCCGACACTCTGCCCTGCCACTTCCTGAACTTCAATCTGGGCAGGCCGTCAGAGTGAAACTGGATGGAGAAAAGGGGTGGAGAATGTCTGCTAAAGTCATTGGCAAGAGCACTGAGCCCCGTTCTTACATTGTGAAGACAGACAACGGTGTGGTGCTGCGACGCAATAGAAGACACCTGCAGGCAGTCCCGGAGCCTGCTGACCCTCTGGACCAGCAGCAGCTGCAGCCTGAGGGACCTCCACTGCAGCTGCCCGGCAGCCCTCCTTCTGCGGCTAGACCCAGCTACAGAGACCCTGTTTCTGTCCAGAGACTGAGAGATCCACCTGTGATGTGTTCACCACCTCAGTCATCCCCACACAGGGCTGTTCAGGTGACATCCAGAGGTCGTGAGGTCAGAGTACCTCTCAGATACAGTAAATCCTCTAATACTGGCCTGTATTCCATTACTGGCCGGGACTCTAATATTGGCCGGTCTCGCTGTCGGAGGAGGTAAATAATGGCCGGACTCTAATACAGGCCGGGGCTATAACCAACGATGTTTCTGAGATCATAGTGGCCTTACACAATCGTTCCGATCTGAAAGACAATTGTGATCAGTGGCGCCACCAGGCGTATGGCCGTACGCACTAGGCGTACCTTGGGGAGAGAGATATATATTTTTTTAATTATAATTGTTACCTGAATGCTTTGGCAATGCAACATAATTTGAGAGAGAGAGAGAGAGAGAGAGAGAGAGAGAGACGTGTGCGTGCCGGCGCATTTGTGTGCTTCAGGAGTGGGCGGGGTGTGCGTGACCAAGAAAGCTCATTGGTCAATGCAGATGTACTTTTCTTGCACCACTGAGATTCTCTCCAGTTTTGAGAAACGGAGACAGACAATCGTCAGTAGTCAGAGCTTGTGCGAGAATGTATTGAGAAGCGAGTCAAAAATGAGTAAATGAACCCTGAAACAAACGAGCTTGTTTCAGACTTTTACGAAAAAGTCCAAAAGCAGTGATCCAGGGGTGTCATCTGCTTGCCAGTCCTCTCCAGTATCAGCTAGTAACACGGCACCGGCAGCTTCCACTCCTCCGCAACCTAGCAGCAGTACGCTGCAGCTGGATGCTAGCTCAGTTCCTTTGAGGGAATTGCCTTCATCTACCTCTGAGTTTGAAACTAGCCATACATCCAGTGAATTTCATATAAGAACACCTACATCTCCCCCTGTCCCTTACGATCAGAAGTAGATGGTTGCTCCACCTTGCTGACAAATGAGCCATCAGATAGCTTTACTAATGAGCCACGAGTCAGCCCGCTATCACTGACATCAGATTTATCACACATAGGTAAACTTCAACCAGATGCCTTAAAATGTGCACCGGACTCTGTAAAGCTCAATGTCCTACAGAACCGCTTCAAACCAGACAGAGGGTGGGTGGCTCCTTCTACTCTGATTTTCGGTAAACTCAGAAAAATACCCGAGGAGTTTTTCAGCGAGTCTATGTACCCCACGTTGCGCTACAGTGCGTGTCAGAGTCGTGCGTGCGGTAGTGCTGAGCAAGTTCACTAGATTCTAATCGAGGCTATAAAGAGTTTATTGTTTATTGTCGTGTGTAGTTCACATATGTTGTTCAAATATCAGCCTGTGTTCATGGAAGGCTATTGTTCAGTTTCAAGTTAAAGTTCTATCGTTGTTTTGTGTATAAGCCTATAGATCGACTCTTCATAGAAACTGCAGCACGCAAGCGTTTTTTTTGGGGGGGGGAATTACACCGCTAGTGCGTACCTTACAGTTCAACCCTGCAGGCGCCCCTGATTGTGATTACCGGTAGGTCTGGTGGTAACCAGGCAACCAAGCATCAACTTGACTCGAACGTGAGACTTCAAATAGAAATAGAGGCCTGCCTCTAATTCTGGCCTCCTTCCAATAATGGCCTGGACCAAGATGCACTTGAGTGAAATAAAGGCCCCGGCCTATATTAGAGGATTTACGGTATAGAGACACTTGAACACGTAATGACACTCACCTTCACACTGTTTCCTGTTTTCCTGGGTAATTCTGTGGGGTGAGATAGGTATGGGGAAAATAACATTACATGTTCCTTGGTTAAAGTTATGTTCCATATACAGACTGTTATGTTTTGGGTAAGATCAGATAATTGACAAGATAAATAGGAATTGGAATTACATAAGCGCCTGAGATCACAAAAGCAATGCGGAGGTACTAATTGACCACCCAGAGACTGTTCTGAAAAACTGTTCACACATCATAGGAACAGCAACTATCGGGGGCAGAATAAACCCCACGTTGTTGTGGACGGCGGGCAGTCTACCCCAAAGTCCTAGAGTGAGACTGTTATATTCATGTTACCTTTAATTGATGTGATGTACATCTGGTTTAATTGTTGAGTTTATTCTTTTGGAAAAAGGGAGATGTTGTGATAAGTAACTACAGGTTGCTTAGTGACGTCACGACGTGGCGTGTATGTGAGGACGTTGTTGGGTACGTACCTGTGTTATGGGGAGTTAGCTGTAGCAACTCAAGCTGATAATAAAAAAACCAGCTCTTTACCAGCACGACCGTTTGGTTCCTCCTTTTATTAACATCGACACATGACACATTACTTATAGGATATTGCTTAATTTTCTTAGGTAAAAACACTTAAGTGCATTTAAACGTATAACATTTTTTACTTTCATTTGAGTCCATTTGGGCTTGGATACTTCCAGTTTTAATCAAGTAAAATTTTGACACATTATTTATACTTTCTCTTCAGTATAACTTCTCAACATGTTTGTCCTGAACAACTGATCTGACATGAAAGAATACACTCTGAAATGTAGTTAAAATCCTTTAATCACAGAACTTATATAATTTAAAAATAAAAAATACAATGTGATCTGTCTAGCACAGATAATACAAAACCATATTCTGCAGCCTGAAAAATCTGCTCCATATATTTGTGTCACATGCACAGATCTTATCGAAAGTTTAAAAAGCTTGTAGTTTCTGGATTTCATGTTGAGGTGAATAATATTTTAAAAGTAAGTACACACTTCATTTCTAGCCGTGGCAACAGGATGTATAGACAGTCTGTTTAAATATATAAATCAGAAGTGATTTTTTTTTTTTTGTTAGGTTCAGGATTAAACTTAATGACTAAGTTTCATTATTTCCTGCCTGGTTTCCAACACCGTGATTGGTGGAGTTGAGGTGAAGTTAGCATGCTTTCTTAGCTAACACTGCCAGAGCTTTATCATGCACCTGCTTATGGAGTAGGACAAAGCTGGAAGGGTTCAGAATGCCACGTCCTTCATTTACCTGGCCCATCAGCACGTAGTTTATTCCTGAGACAGCAAAGAATTACACAGTTAAAGCTTCATATTGTGACTGTGGTTATATATACATAAATAATATTAGGCTTCTTTGTTCTGTTGACAGAATGGATAAAACATTTATATGCAAACTATGAACCATGAACACACTGTACCTTTTTGCAGTGCAGGGCATTTCGAGCAGGGAGCAGTAAGAGTGACAGACATAATTGGGCCTTTCTTGGTGATGTTGAGTTTGCCTGTTTTAAAGGTCTTCATGATGCTCACTTCCACCTCAGCACTACCACGTGAACCTGGGGTTACTGACGTCACTTTCCCTGTCAGCACTGAGAGAAAATGAACAGAGGTCAGACAGACAGAGACATGAGGATATTATCATATTCTGACAATAATTTCTCGATACAGGGCTCGACATTAACGCTAGTCCGACTGTCCGGGACAACCAAATGTTTGGTCTGGACAAGTCAAATCCGCATCCGCTTGTCTGACGGGATAAGTTGAATTATTCCCAACTCTCCTGGAAGTTCTGGGAGTCTCTCACATAGTGGCTCCCTGAAGCCCACAAATTAGATACAATATCCCGGAATTTAGAGCCATGGCCTAATGGTTAGAAAAACAGCTTTGGGAGGACCAGAAGATTGCCGGTTTGATTCCCTAGACCAGCAGGAATGGCTGAAGTGCCTTTGAGCAAGGCATCTAACCCCCAACTGCTCCCTAGGCTGCCCTGGGTATGTTGTATGTTGCTCTGGATAAAAGCGTCTGCTAAATGCCATTAATGTAATGTAATGTAGAGTGAGCGAGCGAGAGTGCAAGCTAAGAGAGTGAGAGAGAGAGAGAGAGAGAGCACAAGTGCATGCTGATTGCTCTGTCTTGCTAAGTAGACCAGTTATGTTCTGTGTGGGCAGGAGCGTCATGGCAGTGCCCCAAAAAATGTAAACACAAAACTTACTTCACTTCAGACTACACGAAAGTGTCCCCTTGCCTAATAGGGGTAGAAAATAATGATGGTGTTGCGTGCTATACTGCTTGAAACAGTGACTTTAGCAATGCCCATGGTGGAGTAAACGATTGTAAAAGACATGTTGAGGTGAGTTGAACAGTGTCATGTGTTCATGTACAAAATATTTATACTCGTTGGCTTGCTGCTAAGGCTACATTATAAGGACAAACTCCTTGAAGACTTGCTTAAAATTGCAATAGAATATAAAAAGAGGAGTTAAATAATAGTACTAAGCAGTTTACATAAACAGTATAAGTCGTCCACATATTTTATTGTCACATTTTCTACATATAGGCCGATCTAATTTGCTTTACAGATGAGAGAAAATTACTCAACAGAGTATTACATATAACCACCTCAGACAATATAGTAATGATACCTTATGCTTTTATATCTTTTAGGGACCACATATTTTAGGGATTGTTGAAAATCACAATTTTTATAATAATTATTCAAGAGTTACATCAATAAAGTTCCAATAAAACTAGTTGAATCCCTTCAGTGATCCGGCCGTGTTATTGTTTACGAAATTCCAGGGAAGTCGAATACAACAAGTGTGTGTGTAAAAATAACCACGGCGTAATATCTATAGATTATTAGACTCTGAATTCATCGAAACTGGAGAAATGGCAATCAAATACCTCAATAAAATAAATATCTGTGGTGAATCTTCATTTCATTTGGACATTCATTGTGTTTTGTTTTGTTTTTTTGTATGGTACACATTAATCATTACAAATATCGTCAAATATTTCAGGGGAATTTTACGGCAGTGCCAAACTCACTTACGGTTTGTTTTCATTCACAATGTCATTCTGTCCCCCTTAAACTTGTTTTCTTTCGGTATCATTTCTTTAAACTAATTTATACTTCAAGTATTACTGGATTAATCAAGATTTAATTTTATTTCCTCCAGAAGCTTTGAATTTGGGTGAGCCTGACTCTAAAAATCACAGAGCTGGTAATGGGTTAGAACAACACATGCACCATAAGGGGACACTGGATAGTTTTTGTTTATTGTTACAGTTAAAGTACGAGTTTTATTGAAAAATTATAAATCATTAAAAGCGTACTGATTATCATAACTATACTTGCTTTTTGATCAATGTTGTTAACTACTTTCTTTTCATTGAACTAGTAAATATATAGTAATAAAAAGGTTATGGTCAGGACAAGTGAAAAATCTTGCTGCTTAGCCAACTGGACCAGAATTTATATAACTGGAATAAAATTTATATATCTTATCGACATTCGGCTCCCTGAGACAGCACCAGCCTCGGTTAAGGCCATTGCTGAGACAACATTTCCCCCTGAAGGTCACTGCTGGGAGACGCTCTCACATTCCTCGCATTCCTTCTCCAACTTTCCGCGGTCGCCATTTTCACCCCCAGTGTGACAAGCGGGTACGTGACCAGCGCCTTCATGGCTGCAGGAGCGGACGGCTGCTTGCTTGCACTGGGTTACCTCTACCTCCTCCCCTACCCCCCTACCCCTACCCCCCTTACCCCCCACCCCTGATTGCCCCCTCCTTTCCCCCCTTCCCCCCTCAAGTCCCGTGTTTTAAAGTGTACTTGTGTTATTGTGTGCTTATGTGCAGAGGTTTTTACATGTTCCCACACTGTACTCCTGACAGGAGCATAGTGTGTGTGTGTGGGGGGGGGGTTCTTTTTTCCTCATCTCTCCTCATGTTATTATTGTGTTTCCTTTTCTTTTATCCCTGTCTTCCTGTCCTGTTCCCCCTCTGTAAGGACAGGTTGATGGTCAATTTCACTGGCAACAGTGATAATAAAGGGTTCATTCATTCATTCATTCATTCATTCATTCACTGGATTCAAAAGTTAATGTCGAGCCCTGAGACAGTGGATTTACATGGCACTAAAAAGTCTGAAAGAGTATAGAATTTAAATGGACACATTATCAGACCTTTAGACATTTAGTAGGACGCTCCTGCCTGATATGTCACTGTATTGACTTGAAAAATAGCAAGAAAACTGATGATAGAAATTCTGGAAAGTTTAAAAGAACCATCATGGAAATGGCTGGAAGTTTTTGCGATAGTGAGGAAAAGGCAAAAATACAGTTTGCAATTTAATTTCTTTTGGGTTGAATTCATAGCCTGCCCATCAGCTTTGTAGTCAACTGCTGATGGATATCAGTTCATGCAGCCATCCTGAAAATGAACGTTCATTAAAAATATCTAGAGGCAAAAAATTATTATAATTATCATTTTATGACTACTAAAAATAAATGAAAAGCCAAAGGAAAGGAGTTTACCAAAGTCACTAGGACAGAAGGTGGTCAGAAGAGTGCCTGTCCTCTTACATGGCTGTGCACACTGTGGATTCTCTACTGCTGTGTGGAGAACAAAGACTGATAAGATTGTCCCACACAAATACACACAAAGACAGAATAAAGCACTAACCCTCAGATCTACTCACATTTCTTGTTTCCTGCAGGGGTGATCTTGGTGCTTGTGTTGGTGGCAGGTTTGGTTTTTGGTTTCAGGATAGGTTTTACACCAGGCTTGGGTTTGGGCTTGGCTTTAGATGGAGGTGTGGGCTTTGCTGGCTTAGTGCCTGGTTTGGCTGTGGCCTTACCACCGGGTTTAATATTTGGTTTAGCTTTAGGCTTCACTTTTGGTTTTGCTGCAGGTTTTGGTGTAACCCTATTAGCAGGTTTTTGTGGAGGCTTAGGCTTGGGCTTGGGTGTAGGTCTTGCTGGTTTAGGCTTGACTGGTTTGAGAGTTGGTCTGGCAGGCTTAGGCTTCTGTGCCCCAGATGAAGGTTTCACTGTTGCTTTAGGTGTAAGCTTGGGTTTAGTTCGAGCTGGGGGTTTCGATGTTGTTCTAGGTTTAGGAATTGAGTTAACAAGGTCAGAATCCATTTTAGATCCAAACACAACGTCCAGGGTCGGTGTTGCGGCTCGAGAGCCACGTGGGATGCTCTTATAGTGTGCCCTGAAACCTGCCCCTGTCAAACTGAGGTCAGATACAAACTGCACCAACAGCTCGTTTCCTCGGGTCACGATTGGCCTGTGGAAGAGAGAAATTATTGTTGTATGATGTATGTTTTTCAACCTCATCTCTATCTACCGCATCTGTAGCATATGCGCTATTACCACAGACATTTATTTTAAGAAATTTCTTTATACTTAGAAAACTCAGAACTAACTGATTATGAAAGATTTCAACAACTCGCCTTGGACCATCAGTAAAAAAAAAGTGCATTTTGGAGAAAGCTTTCACAAATTTTCCATCAATGGTGTAGATTTATTCTGTCGTACCTGTGTGAGTCAGTCAACGATCACACCGAGTTCTACCAAAACTGTTGGTTTATTAACACTAAGCAGGACATTGACACGAGGCTGATAAACTTGCAAGGTCTGCCTGGTGGAACAGAACTAATTAACTGAACACAGAGCACATCAGTAAATACACATACACCTAGAGGTACGGTGGCTCATCATGGACATACAGTACAATCCTTGAGTCAAATTATCTACAACCCTTTAGCTTACATGTCTTATATGAAAACACAATAACTTTGGTTAAGTGTAAACATTACAAAACATTTCTGTATGGTTTTACGGTTTCAGTAAACAACCCAATGAGGATACACCTTGATAAAACTTGAAACAATTCAACTGTAAATCAAGGTGGATGAATGCATCACTTTAAGAAATGGGCTTATTCATAAAAAACATACAATCACCATAGGTGCATAAGTGAAACGACTTAATGAAGATATTCAATTAGCATTACATAATGTACTGCACATTGGTAACTGTCACATGAACCGTGTTATGAACAGGAAAAGTGTTTTTTTTCCATAACTTCCATTTCACTGCATATATTTTGGGTTTGGTCTGCAGATGCGGCCTGAACTTGTTGTGTAGTACATGTTACTGTTCTCAGTGGGTAAGTATACTGTGTGTGTTGGCCGGGGAGGGGATGTGTGCTGTGATTGCATGGTGTTTGGCCTTGGTGTATGTGGTGTGAGGAGTGCACTGTCCATTGTAGAGGAGTTGATGTTCTCAGAGTCTGGGTTCTCTGTGTGGAACTGTGGCGGTGGTGGCTCTGCAACAGGAAGGATGTGGCGGCGATTTCTCCTGTAAGTCTTCCCATTGGACTGGATGGTGTAAGAGCGTGGCTCCTTGCTCCTCTCTGTTATAGTCCCAAGTTGGTCATACCCTTTGGGGGTCTGCATACGAACCACCTGTCCCTCTGTTAAAGGCTGTAGTGGGCGACTTGACTTGTCGTACTGGCGTTTTAGAGTGAGCCTTTTTGTTCAGGAGCTGGGCACTGACTTGCTGGGTGGCCTTCGGAACTGGTTCCAATAGTTTGGTGCACACTGGAATGGCTGTGCGTGTCTACCATGACATCAGATGTTCAGCAGGGGAGCCCAGTTTTGAATCGCAGGGGATGTTTCTGAGATTCAGGAGTTTGAAAAAGACGTCAGATCCATCTCTCTGAGATTTCTCCATCAGCTGCTTGGCACTGTGGACTGCTCTCTCTGTGAGCCCGTTTGACTGTGGGAATTCGGGGCTGCTGATGGTAGGGACAAAATCCCATTGTTTGGCAAAGTCCTTGAAATGTTAACTGGTGTATTGCCTAGCATTATCAGAGAAGAGGGTATGTGGTGTGCCATGGACTAAGACGTGTCTTTTCAGTTTGGATATCACAGCTGACGATGTTAGGTCACGGAGAAGGTCAATTTCAAACCAGCCAGAATATGAATCTACAAGCACTAGGTAGTGTTTGCCACACCATTCGAACATGTCTGTGGCCACTATGGACCATGAGAGATCTGGAATTGATTGGAGTTGCAGAGGTTCCTCTTACTGGTGGGACTGTTACATACTGCACAAGTGAGTAGCTTTTCAGTGATGTCGTTTAACATTCTTGGCCAAAATATGATGCCTCTAGCTCTGCGCTTAGTTGCTTCAACACCTGCGTGTCCTTTGTGCATGATATTGATGTACTGTCTGTGCAGAGACTGGGGAATGACTGTCTTGTGGCCTTTCATGATGATCCCATTCTCCACTGTGAGTTCATCTCTGTAGAGGAAAAAAGGAATGACAGCAGGCTTGAGCTGGCTTTCTCTGGTGGGCCATCCTCTTTGAATGACTGCACTGAGGGTTTGCAGTACTTCATCCTCTGCTGTGTGCTGTCTGAGCTCTTCTAGGCGAGCTGTGGAGATGTAACTCACCGACATGACTTCATTGGCATCATTTTCAGCAGGGCTCTGGGAGACGTGTGCATTTGGAGCTCTTGAGAGAGTGTCAGCCAGGTACATGTGTTTGCCCTTTTTGTAAACCAAGCTGATGTCATAGCTCTGAAGGCGAAGTAACATTCTCTGGAGACGGGCAGGGGCGGTGTGAATGGGCTTCTTTAGGATAGTCACTAGAGGTTGATGGTCGGTTTCCATGACTGTGGGCTTTCCGTACACATAGTCTTTGAATTTTGTGCAGGCAAACATGACAGCTAGAAGCTCTTTTTCTATCTGGGCATATCGTGTTTCTGTATCTGTGAGGGTATGTGATGCGAACGCTACTGGCCTGCCGTTTTGCATGCATGCTGCTCTGAGTTCATAGCATGATGCATCACAGGTGAGTGTGACTGGCTCCTGATTGATTTTGTAGTATGCCAGTACCAGTGGGGTGGATAGGCATGACTTGAGGCAGTCAAATGCCTCCTGATGCTGCGGGAACCAGCACCACACCGTCTCCTTGTGGGTCAGTTTCCTCAGAGGTGCTTCAATGTCACTGAAGTTCAGAATGTACTTGGCAAGGTAATTTACCATTCCAAGAAAACGTTGTAGTGAAGTGATATCTGTGGGGACCGGCATGTCGGTGATAGCTGCAGTTTTAGAGGGGTTGGCTTTTAGGCCCTCGATTGTGAAGATGTGGCCTACATAGCCTACTTGATCCAGGCGAAACTTACACTTGACTGGATTTAGCCTGAGGTTGACCTCTCTCGCTCTTTCAAGCACTTTTCTCAGGTTGGCATCATGTTCAGCTATTCTATAGCCTCCGATGATGATGCCATCAACAATGACTGAGCATGGGTAGCCCGTGAACAGCTGTTCCATCGAGTGCTGAAACACCTCACTTGCAGAGTTAATACCAAAAGGCATTTGTAGAAATCTGTAGTGCCCAAATGGAGTACTGAATGTTGTCAATATTGAGGATTTCTTATCAAGACATATCTTCCAGAAAGAGTTCTTCACATCCAGGACAGAAAACACTGTTGCCCTTGACATCTGTGCTGCTACCTCTTCAACATTACGCATGGGGTGATGGGGCCTTTTCAATGCTGTGTTGAGGACTTTGGGATTGATGCATAGTCTTATTTCCTGCTTGTCCTTCTTGTGTGCTGCCACCATAGAGGAAACCCAGTCTGTAGGCTCAGAGACAGGTGTTATGACACCTATGCTTTGCATGCGTTCAAGTTCTGCTTTAACTCTTCCTTGCATTGCTACAGGGATACGGTGGGCTGGCTGGACCACAGGCTGTATGCTGGGATCCAGCGTCATGGAGTATGTGACTGGAAGTTCTCCAAGCTCATCGCTGAACACGTCTTTGTACTGTGTGAAAATTTGTTAACTGAAGTCTGTGTTGCTCTCCATGGTGACTTGGTGGACATCGGGGCTCATTTTGACAATTCCCATGTCCATGCGTGCACGAAATCCGATTAGTGGCTGCACATCGCTGTCCACTATGAAGAAAGGCAGTGTGTGATGCTGCCCCTTTAAACGGCATTGCAACATGACGAAGCCCTTTGCCTCAATTCTAGCGCCTCCCTAAGCAACGAGGTTTGCAGCTTTCTTTTGTTGTATGAGTTGCTTGTTATTAGTCACTCGTTTAAGTCTCTTGTGACATGTCAAGTTTCATTTCAGTAGACTTGCCATTGGTGTATAGTGTGACAAAATCCTTCGTCCTTCTCATTTTGAGAACTAATAATATTATCAAGATAAATTGTCAACATCGATGCCATCCACATAAAATGTGTCCTCTTCACCTGCTGTGGCCTGATCCACTGTCACTTCATGCACAGATCGTCTGAAAGCTTTCTGTGTGGGTTGCTTTGACTCCTTGGTTTAGACTTGCAGCAGCTTTTGTAGTGGTTCATTTTCTTACAATTATGGACACTGTTGTCCGAAGGCAGGACACGTTTCCCTCTTGGCTGCATGACTACCCCCGCAATTGCTGCACTTGGTGCTTTTTGTTAGAAACTGGCCTGATTACATCAGCATTGGTGACCTGTGTGGCTAGTGTTTTGCTATTTTTCTCTGTCATTTCGTGAATGCGACAGAGTGAGATGGCTTTGGCAAGTGTTAATTTGCTGTCTCTCAACAGAGATTTTCTCAAAGAGTCACTGGTGATGCCACACACGATACGGTCACAGATAAGGTCGTCAGTCAAATCTCCAAATTGGCAAGTTTTAGCTTTGATCTTCAAATCACTGATGAAGGATTCTATGCTCTCACCTAGTTTCTGATTTCTTGAGTGAAACCATTGTTCTGTTGCTTTGGGGGTTGCACATTTCCTTGAACTTCATCTTCAGGCAGTCTGGATCCTCTCTGGACACCGCCGGGGTGATCACTGCTCCGTTTTCCCCGGACGCGCGCACTTCAGCTGCATAGACAAATGAACGCTCCCGTTCAATGGCTTCAGGTCCAGCAATATTGAGGAGAATGTAAGCCTTTGTCTTCGCAGGCTTGTCCGAGTGTGCTGCGGCGATAAAAATGTCATATTCGCGCTCAAAAATCTGCCAATTCTCTGCGACATTTTCGGCAAAAACAACAGGGCCGGGTCTGCGAAATCCACCCGGCATAATGTCCAGCAATCAGCGTGTCTCAGGCTAATTAGCTCAGGCTAGTTGATTAGCACTAATTAGGACTAATTGCAACCGGTCCGATGAAAGAAAAACAAAGCAAAACATGTAACTCACTGGCGAGAAGTCCTTACTGTCTTCTGACACCATGTAGATTTATTCTGTCGTACCTGTGTGAGTCAATGATCACACCGACTTCTACCAAAACTGTTGGCTTATTAACACTAAGCAGGACATTGACACGAGACTGATAAACTTGCAAGGTCTGCCTGGTGGAACGTAACTGATTAACTGAACACAGAGCACATCAGTAAATACACATACACCTAGAGGTACGGTGGCTCATCATGGACATACAGTACAATCATTGAGTCAAATGATCTACAAATGGATTTGAATTAAATTCAACCTTAAACGGAGGGCGGCATATTGATACAGCAGGTTGTGTTTCCTCCTCACAGCTCCACCGTCCCCAGTTCAAGCTTGAGTTACTCTCCGTGTAGAGTTTCGCATGTTCTCCATGTACCCACATGGATTTCCTCCAGGTTCTTGGGTTTCCTCCCCAAAACATCCCAGTAGGCGGATTATTTACGTTGATCTACCCCAAGGTGTGAATCTATATGTCCATGAGTGCTGTACTAGGGTCTCATCCAGGTTATTTTCCCACCTTGTACCCATTGTTCCCAGGACAGGCTCTGGATCCACCACAACTCTGACCAGGATCAAGCAATTACTGAAGATAAATGAATGACTGAACGTTAAATGTGCGGTTATGTGATTTTGGAAGTACAACTACTTTTTCAGAAGGAGGAACTAAAGGTACTTCCATGGTTACGTGTCTATACTGGTAACCCATAATCACATGAAAGATGAAAGTTTCCACGTGATCACACAGCATTTAGGAAAGTGAGACTTACTGGAATGATTTACTGTATGGCTGTGTGCGAGACATTTTGATAAATGACTTCTGACGGTGAGACATTCTCCCATGTTTGCACCTTCAGTGTTAGAGGTAACAGGGTTTTAGATTGAATTCAGGTGACATATTTGCATATTTTAAACATTTATTGTCCGTCCCAACAGCTTCATGTCTTCCAAAAAGGGGAACTGTGTTAAAACTTTTGTCAGTGGTAAAATGTTGCAGATGTCTTAAACCAGACATTAGGTTGGAATGAACAAACGTACGTACATACATTCTTTCTTTCTATCCACACACAATCACCGGCCACTTTAATAGGAACTTGTTCTTGACTCTAAGATTCCTGTTCTTGGCTGCAGGAGTGGAACCCAATGTGGTCTTCTGCTGTTACATGCTGAGATGCTTTTCTGCTCACCACAGTTGTAAAGAGTTGCTATGAGTTACTATATCCTTCCTGGCAGCTCGAACCAATCTGGCCATTTTCCTCTGACCTCTCTTATCAACAAGATGTTTGTTTCCACCCACAGAACTGTCGCTCACTCAATGTTGTTTGTTTTTCGCACCATTCTGTGTAAACTCTAGAGACTGTTGTGTGTGAAAACCCCAGGACAACAGCAGCTTCTGAAATACTCAAACCAGTCCATCTGGCTCAAACCAACAGCCATGCCACAGTGAAATTCACACTTTGAGATCACAATTTTTCCCGTTCTGATGTTTGAACTGAGCATTAACTGAAACTCTTGATTCGTATCTGCATGATTTGATGCACTGTGCTGCTGTCAAGGGATCGGCTGATTAGAGAACTGCATCAAACGGCAGGCGGATGGGTGTTCCTAATAAAGTGGCCAGTGGATGTGCAAGATTATATAATGCATTACAGTCATACAGAAGTCATACAGTATGTCGTCAAATAGAAGAGAAGAGCCGAGGCACTCACTTGGTTAACTTTAAAAAGCCTTTACTTTAATGGGTTTAAAACCTATTTAAAACTGCACCTATGCGTGTTGGTTTCTTTGAGCCTTTGTCAGTGTGCTCTCGGTCTCCCATACACACTTGTGTGATTTGCCTTCTACTTGACAGTGTATTATTTGTTTATCGAGTTCCATACTCCATGTTAACGTCAATCAAAATGTGGTCTCGGATCTCAGCGTGGACAGTGCCCTTATTCTTAAAAGATCCTTAAATGGACTTGCACATTTATACTTTTGTACAGTTTCATTTTAAAGTTCTTGTTTGACAATTTTAGGGGAAAAAATCTGGGAAAGATATCCAAAAATACATTCTGTCCCACACGATTGACCTAAAACAAACACATCCTCCCTTTCTTGTTATGTGGCATCAGTGGATAACCCAGCAAAAATGCCAGTGAAGGGGACTTTAAAATATGGTAAATGTGACTCACTCTGGTGCTATATCTCCGCAGAATTTGCCTATACGTCGTGAATTGTCTGTTTCTCCACCATTAAATAGTGCCACGTAGTCAAAGCGACAATATTTATCTGCCTCCAGGTCCAGCTTCTCAAACTTTACTTCAAGCACCTAGGAACGAACACACACACACACACACACACACATTAAAGGTCTGATACTTCTGTTTGGGTTGGAGCGCTATGTAAAACTTGTAATAGTCTTAATTTAAAAAACAGGCAGCTAAAATCATAATGAGTCTTTTATGCAGCTTTTTATGCATCTCTCTCCCCCTCTTCTCCCCTCTCTCCCTCTCTGCATCTCTCTCCCTCTCTCTCTCCCCTTCTCCCCTCTCTGCATCTCTCTCTCCCTCTCTCCCCTTATCCCCTCTCTGCATCTCTCTCTCCCCTTCTCCCCTCTCTGCATCTCTCTCTCCCTCCCTCTCTCCTTCTCCGCTCTCTGCATCTCTCTCTCCCTCCCTCTCTCCTTCTCCCCTCTCTGCATCTCTCTCTCTCCCTCCCTCTCTCCTTCTCCCCTCTCTGCATCTCTCTCTCTCCCTCCCTCTCTCCTTCTCCCCTCTCTGCATCTCTCTCTCTCCCTCCCTCTCTCTTTCTCCCCTCTCTGCTTCTCTCTCTCTCTCCCCTTAGTCTCTCCTTCTCCCCTCTCTGCTTCTCTCTCTCCCTCCCTCTCCCCTCTCTGCATCTCTCTCTCCTTCCCCCCTTCTCCCCTCTCTGCATCTCTCTCTCTCTCCTTCCCCCCTCTCCCCCTTCTCCCCTCTCTGCATCTCTCTCTCTCTCCTTCCCCCCTCTCCCCTTCTCCCCTCTCTGCATCTCTCTCTCCCCTTTTCCCCTCTCTGTATCTCTCTCTCTCTCCCCTTCTCCCCTCTCTGCTATGCTACTCTCTCTCTCTCTCTCCTTCTCCGCTATGCTACTCTTTCTATCTGTCTCTCTCCCCTTTCCCCCTCTCTGCTATGCTACTTTCTCTCTCTCTCTCTCTCTCTCTCTCTCCTTCTCCCCTCTCTGCTATGCTACTGTCTCTCTCCCCCCATCCCCCCCAACCCTTCAATGGAGTCTTAGTCTCTGGCATCACACATACATGCCTGCATGCGTGCACACACACACCCACACACCCACCCCAGTAAGCTAATCACAGCTCCCTTGTGTCAAATAAAATAATTTCACACTGCCAGAATGAAGAACGATGGCATGAGAGCAGAGGGAGGAAGAGGTGTGAAGTGCGGCTCGACATGCTCACCATGTTGGCCGCTACAGAGATGTGCCAGGAACAGCTGATGCCTGGTGGGTAATTAGAATCTGGCCAGTTTGGAGTCTTCACCGATCCGTGAGGCTTTGTCAACCTGCCACCACAATACTGAGTCTCTGTGTGGAGTGAGAGAGAAAGAAATATTTATCCTCCTGAATTCTTGTCTTTATCCTCTTGAATTTGTGTTTCTGTTTGTATTGATAATAATAATTCTTGGGTGTGAATGTGTGAGAGGACACTAGTTCTTAAATCCACAGCAAAAATGAACTGAAACAGAGTGACATACAGTGCTGTGCAAAAGTCTGAGGCACCCTATTTTTTTTTCCATAAAAACGTTGTTATAGATTTCTATTTTACGACTTCTGCATTATCGAGTCGGTACAAAAACATTTTAGAGTCCCAAACTTTCATTTTCCAGCATAAAATTAAATGTTACAGAGAAAAAAGTTTGTACCTGAGCAGCATATTACATAAGACACCACTTTTCAGATGAAAAAAGAAAACATAATGAAGGCTGCTGGGTTTTGGTGCAAAATGAAGAAGCGAGTGTGACAGTCAACGTGTCCAGAAGAACTGTGGCTGGTTCTGTAAGATGATCAGTAAAACCTACAGCTCATTTCCGCATAAAACTGCACTCACTGTACACTACCATTCAAAAGTTTGGGGTCACCCAGACAATTTTGTGTTTTCCATGAAAAGTCACACTTTTATTTCCCACCATAAGTTGTAAAATGAATAGAAAATATAGTCAAGCCATTTTTCTGGCCATTTTGAGCATTTAATTGACCCCACAAATGTGATGCTCCAGAAACTCAATCTGCTCAAAGGAAGGTCAGTTTTATAGCTTCTCTAAAGAGCTCAACTGTTTTCAGCTGTGCTAACATGATTGTACAAGGGTTTTCTAATCATCCATTAGCCTTCTGAGGCAATGAGCAAACACATTGTACCATTAGAACACTGGAGTGAGAGTTGCTGGAAATGGGCCTCTATACACCTATGGAGATATTGCACCAAAAACCAGACATTTGCAGCTAGAATAGTCATTTAGCACATTAGCAATGTATAGAGTGGATTTCTGATTAGTTTAAAGTGATCTTCATTGAAAAGAACAGTGCTTTTCTTTCAAAAATAAGGACATTTCAAAGTGACCCCAAACTTTTGAACGGTAGTGTACCTGAGACTACTATTTTTTTTTTAAAGCAAAGGGTCGTCTCAGATCAAATACTGACTTTGTTTCATTTATTATGGCTTACTGCTGTTTATAGTATTGTTTTAATGTTGAAACATTTCATTTCATTATTTTTAAGTCATTTTTGGTCTACAGCATTTCTATACATGTGCCTAAGACTTTTGTACAGTACTGTTACAGAGAGTATATAGAGACCAAACGAGGCATCTTTTTGTGTCTCAACCCCCCCGGCAAATATTATACATTTTAATTTATTGTATTTGTAATAAAATTGCGATATTTTCACTCAGAAATAAAGGTCTAGAACCTTTAAGGGTTCTTAAAGATAGGTTAGTCTACGTGGTGAAACCTTAACTATTCAAACTCTTGAAGAATTCTTGGATCTAACCAAGTCTAAATTGATCTTTTGTGATATTTCTGAGATTATTCTATTTCACATGTTGATTTTTTTCTTATGAAATCTTTGCTCTGTGGTTAATATCGTTCTGTATTAATCAAACATTAATCAAACAATCATAAGAATATAAAGATTTAGGCTTAAACATTTATTTAAAAGCCCAAATGACAATTAATGACACTGTTAAACAGCAAGCAAAAGCTTCCAACCATCCACATGTGGCTTTCCACCACTGAAGAAAGCCAGGAAGCCACGCCCTCCCCTGCCCGAGTCAGACACCATCTCCAGCATCATGAGGTTGGAGGTGGACATAAGCGCTCCAGGCCGGAACGTTCCACAGAAGCGGCCCAGCTTCTGTACCGTATACGAGTGACCGTTGTACACATCCACGTAGTCATAGCGACAGGTCGGATCAGCCTCCAGGTCGAAGAGACGGAACTGGAGCATGACCACCTGACCCACTGGAACCTGTAGGTACGACTCCGTGTTAACACTGTACTGTATTTTGGTGTGCTCATACTTGACATTACAAAATAGTATTATGTTCAGAAGATCATCCTGCATGTGTACGATCTGAAAGTTACATGGACGGAAAAAAATTCAGTGCCCACATTTTACACATAGAAACCTATATGTGATAATAAATATGAGTCAAGGAGGAGATGTCTCTTTTTGCATCTGTTCTTTTTATTACATATACAATTATTCATAGACTTGTGTTATAAAAGGTGTTTAAAGAGTAAAACATGATGTCTTTTGGATCTCTCGAAGTTACGAATACAGAAAAAATATCCTGAAGTGTTTTATTTCTCTTATGCTCGAGCAATTTGCCAATGATTACAATGTTTAACTTAGTAATAAACCTTACTTTTTACCTGTCGATAGTTACATTTAATGTACGACAAGGTCATTCTTATCAATTCAGTTATAGCAGCTATAGACAGATTTTCTCGTGACTCCAATAAGACAAAGAAATGCAGTTTGTCCTCTGTCCTGAAGACTTTCCCATGGCAGAAGTCAAAGCACTGACACTCGAGACTCCTATAAATGTTACATAAACATCTACTTATAGAGTCAAGCTGGAAAGTCTGCACACCCCTTTCACCTTCTCCACATTTTATTACGTTACAGACTTATTCTAGAATAGATTGAGTTTATTTTTTGTCACAAAATTCTACACAAAATAGCCCATAATGACAAAGTGAAAGCAAGTTTTTAGAAAATATAAAATTTTATTTGACTGACAAAAATAGGTTATTTAGGGGTTACATACCTGTATACACCCTTAGCCTAATACTTGGTTGATGCACCTTTGGCAGCAATTACAGCTTCAAGGCGTCTTGGAAAAGAAGCTATGAGCTTGGCACACTTGTTTGTGGACGTTTTTGCCCATTCCTCTTGGCATATCCTTGCAAGCTCCGTCAGGTTGGATGGGGAGCATCGGTACACAGCCATTTTCAGCTCCTTCCACAGATGTTCAATTGGATTCAGGTCTGGGCTCTGGCTGGGCCACTCAAGGACATTCACAGACTTTCTCTGAAGCCACTCCTTTGTTCTCTTGGCTGTGTGCTTTGGGTCATCGTCATGTTGGAAGGTAAACCTTCACCCCAGTCTAAGGTCCAGAGCACTCTGGAGCAGATTTTCTTCAAGGATCTCAGTGTACATGGCTGAATTCATCTTTGCCTCTATCAGGACTAGTCGCCCCATTCCTGCTGCTGAAAAACATCCCCACATCACGATGCTGCCACCACCATGCTTCACTGTAGGGATGGCATTAGCCAGGTGATGAGCAGTGCCTGGTTTCCTCCAGACATGATGCTTGGTATTCAGGCCAAAAAGTTCAATTTTGGTTTCATCAGACCAGAGAATCTTGTTTCTCATGGTTTGAGAGTCCTCTAGGTACCTTTTGGCAAACTCCAAGCAGGCTGTCATGTGCCTTTAACTAAGAAGCGGCTTCCATCTGGCCACTCTACCATAAAGGCCTGATTTGTGGAGTGCTGCCTGGATGGTTGATCTTCTGAAAGGTTTTCCCATCTCCACAAGGATACGCTGGAGCTCTATCAGAGTGACCCTCGGGTTTCTGCTCACCTCCCTGGCCAAGGCCCGTCTTCCCTGATCGCTCAGTTTGGCTGGGGGGCCAGGTCTAGGAAGGTTCTTGGTGGTTCCAAACTTCTTTCATTTACAAATGATGGCGGCCACTGTGCTCTTTGGGACCTGTAAAGCTGCAGCAATTTTTCTGTACCCTTCTCCAGATCTATGCCTCAACACAATCCGGTTTCTGAGGTCTGTGGATAATTCCCTTGACCCCATGGCTTGGAGTTTGCTCTGACATGCACTGTCAACTGTGGGACCTTATATAGGCAGGTGTTGGCAATCCCCAATCAATTGAATTTACCACATGTGGACTCCAATTAAGTTGTAGAAACATCTCAAGCAGTATCAGTGGAAACAAAATGCACCTCAGCTCACTTTTGGGTGTTATATCAAAGGGTGTGCACACTTGTGTACATATGATATTTAAATTTTGATTTTTAATAAATTAGCACAAATGTTTAAAAACCTGCTTTCACTTTGTCATTATGGGCTATTTTGTGTAGAATTTTGTGACAAAAAATGAACTCAATCTATTGTAGAATGAGTCTGTAACGTAATAAAAGGTGGAAAAGGTGAAAGGGGTGTGCAGACTTTCTGGCTTGACTGTACAAGACTTCACCATATCACTGATTATCCTTAGCTCTTAACTGTAATTTAACTCTTTGTTAAATAACTTCTATTTCATTAACAAAATCCATTTATTGTTCGTCTTAGCTTATGTGGAACATCCACCATACAGGTACCTTTGAATGAGTTGCTACTATAGAACACATTAGAATGAGTGCATTAATATAAATATGTGATTTGAATTACAGCTGGAGTTTTAGAAAATTCTTTAAATAAACATATCCAATCAGATTAGACAATCCAACATATTAACTGAGATGTACAGTACCAGTCAAAAGTCTGGACATACCTTGTAATTCAGTGTTTTTTCTTTATTTTTACTTCATGTAAAAATAAAGAAAAAACACTGAATTACATGATATGTCCAAACTTTTGACTGGTACTGCATGTCTCAGTTAATATGTTGGATTGTGTAATCTTTTCTTTATTTTAAGTCACTTCATGTCTTAATGATGGATGTCGTTTCTCTTGACTTAGTTGAGCGGTTTCTTGACATAATATGGATTACTACAGTTGTGGAATAGGGTTATTTACTGTATATTTATTATTTACTATTTACTGCTCAAGAAGGCAAGAAATTGCACTCATTAACTTTTGACGAGGCACCTGTTAACTGAAAAGCATTCCAGACAGGGCTTTGAACCAGAATTTTTTTCCTATTGGTTCGTTCCGAACAGAAACGGAATTTTAACGTTTCCGGTTTTGGGTTCCACCATTAAATAGATGTTCCCGAACCGGTTAGAACAAAAAAATTTCGTTCCCGGAACAGTTAATTACGTTCCCTGTCAGCTGTTTAACAAATGGCTATAAAGTTATGTCTCTGTCTCATCCAGCTTAAGCCAAATGTAGGCTAATTCTATTACAACCTTCATTAAATAAGACAAAAAATAATTCAAAACAATTATTATTTCAAATGTTGGCGATTTGGATTCTCAGTATGTCTTCCCATCTACACAAACAGAAAAAGTGCCAAAAATGAAAGATAATTCGTTTAGTGTGTTACCAAAGGCTAGTCAGGCCCTATAGAGGGCTACCGCATGACGTCACCGCGCCGCGAGATTTTGTTAGGCGCCATATTGGAAGACCAAGTACACATCTATGCAAGTACATACATACATAAACTACAGCTGAAATGTAGCCAGGGCCGGTTCTGCCCTAATCTGGACCCGGGTGCAACATCGCGCAACCCCCCCCCCAAAAAAAATACAGTCTAAATCAGGACAATCATCACATAACTATAACTATAAACATTTTATATCAACTATTTTAACTAAATGGGCTATAATAAATAAGCCTGCAGGCAGCCACGGCGGGCTGCCTCAGAAAAGTAACCATTTGTCCTACCTTAAAACTCGTTTTGCATTTTCTGCCTCCTTTTTTGTATTTTCGACCCTGCGTTTATTTTCTTTCCTTTTCTGAAAACCCGATTTGTGTCCAGACATTTTGTTCTGCTACCAACGAACTAACTCGTCAGGTCTCGTCTCTCGAGCCCGCGATGATTCCGGTGGGAGGGGCAACAATTGATACATTTTTACAAACAGCCAATAGGGAGGTTGCATCGTTCAGGCTCTTCTTTGCTCAGACACTCAGGAATGCAATTACTCACTTATCATCACATGGAGACGTGATAGTAGTCCACCTTCCCGCTCTCTCCATTCAGTCAGCGAACGTCACACAGGAAGTGAACCCCAGCGGGTCATAGAAACTTGTGCAGGAGAAGAATGACTTTATTTGTAGGCTACGGAAACTTTGAGGAACGAAATAAAAACCGGTATTAACCGGTTACCATTATTTTTAATAAGCGTTTCTGTTCCGGAACATAAAAAATAATAAAGTTTCTGGTTTCGTTTCTGTTCCATGTGAAATAGAAAAAGTTCCCGGTTTTCGTTCCTTGAACCGGTTCAAAGCCCTGATTCCAGATGACTTCCTCATGAAGCTGGGTAAAATAATGCCAATAGTGTGCAAACCGTCATGAAAGTAAATGCTGGTGACTTTGAAAAATCTAAAATATCAAACATATTGTTTTTTTTAACACTTTTTTTGTTTACCACACAACTCCATATATGTTCCATGTGTTATTTTATAGTTTTGATGTCTTCAGTATTGTTCTACAATGTAGAAAGTAGTCCAAAGGCAGAAAAACCTATAAATGAGCAGGTGTGTCCAAACTGTTGGCTGGTACTGTACATTCCAAAGCACAAAACTACCACTCAGAATAGCAGTCTTTAAAAAAAGAATAGTCTAGAGCTCCTAAGTGTTCTATGGAGAGAATGTTGATGGTATGCTGAAATTGAAATTAAAACTGAAAATCATGCGGGAAACCATGGCCTAACGGTTAAAGAAGCAGCTTTGGGAGCAAAAGGTTGTTGGTTTGATTCCCTGGACCAGCAGGAATGGCTGAAGTGGCCTTGAGTAAGGTCCCTAACCCCCAACTGCTCCCCAGGCTGCTCTGGGTGTGTTGTCCATCACGCTGGATAAGAGCGTCTGATAAATGCCAGTAATGTAATGTAATGGCTGTCCCTCTGGGGAATCCTTAAACATTACATTCTAGGACACTATTTCCTTATTCCCCACTGGAACCCATTGAGGATGCTAAGAACCTTTAACTGTCCCCTAAAGAAATCTTTTCAAAGAACAAATGATTTACATTACCATTCGAATGAAAAATTTTACAAATCATAAAAGAGTATAGCACCATTAATAAAATGGTAGATAAAAGGAGAAATTACTCTCCGAAATATTGATTCATTCATTCTCTATACCATTTATCCATAGCGGGAAACTGGAGCTAATCCCAGCTGACACTGGGTGAGAGGTAGGGTACACCTTGGACAGGTCACCAGTCTATTTCAGGGATAACACACACAGAGAGACAGACAGCCATTCACACCTGCAAACTCTACACGCTCCAGTCCAAAGTTTGAACTCAGAACCTTCTCACTGTGAGGCGACAGTGCTGACCGCTGCATCACATGCCGCCTTCTCTGAGGAACAATTTTGAGACTGTGATGTTTACCTCTTTTTAGAAACTCTTGTTGTCTTTGATCTGTAATGTCTATCGTTCGGTTTTTATGCTTGTGATGCGGACAGTTACTCACGGTGATGTACCAGGTGCATTTGGAGTTGGGTTTGTAGTGAGTGGGGAAGTCTTCACTAGCCACAAAGCCTGAATCTGTTGTTAAATGACCTCCACATCGGAAAACTGGCCTAGAGAGAGAGAGAGATTTCTTTTCACATTTCCATGTGGCCATGGTGTTGGCACCAGCACAACCACAAACATACGTACTTACACACACACACAGCAAACCTCCAAGACCCAAACAGCCGCACTCTGTTCCAGAAATGTAGGAAGGGCTGCTGAACTTATACACACACCCACACACCCCCTCAACACTTTAAAAGATGTGTGTTAAATGGAGTCAGTCACTACACTGACAGAATGTTTCCTTTCTCACACATACCGCTCTCTCTCTCTCTCTCTCTCTCACACACACACGATAATTCAGCGTGAAAAACATTCATTTAGCCTAATTGAAAGATTTAATGTGCTGCTTTGAATGCAAATGTATTTGAAAGCGTTTTTTATTCCTCTCTCTCTCTCTCTCTCTCTCGTATATATATATAAACACACTCCAATGCATCAAAAGATATATAAAAAGCAGCCTTCATTCCAGACGCACATCAAACACTATGTAATTCAGTGTTAATCAAAAGCAGTTGTGTCATAAAACAGTCTCTGGCTCTTTTATCTTTGTCAGAATGAGAACGTAACAGTTATTAACAGAACCCAATCAACTAAAACGTTGTTGTTTTGTCTGGCACAAACCCTGTTTTACCCAGCACTAGGTTCAGGGTCATTTTGGGAATCGAGAAACAGCACGTGAGCCTTTGGAAAACTTCAGCTTCTCCTTCAGTGAATGTGTGAATTGAAACAGATTTCAGTTTCTCAATTTCTCCATTTAACAGTTCGACTCTGACAGTACAAATATTTCTAAATACACTAAAAAGACTGTGAATGTCTTTATGAATGAATGAATGAATGATAGAGACAGAATACATTTACTCATTTTTTTTTCCTGTGGATGATGCATCGTTTTGCAGAGATATTCAGACTGTTAAAGGTTGTCCAGGTCATACAGCGTTTTTTTGTTTTTTTTAAAGACCCAAAAGAGCAGAAGAAATAATTGTAATACTGTTAATCAACATATACTGCCAGAAGTCAATAACTCATAGCATGAACCTAAAAATGTCCAACTAAAGAAGTAATAGCTACTGTACATAAAGGGTTCTTTTAAAAAGATTACAGCAAATCTGTTCAATGAAATGAAAGTGCAAAAACAAACAAAAAAATACAAAAAAACCAACTGGCAGATACGTTTTTCCTCTTTGTAGGACAGAAATACTGTAATACCATAAGGGTTCAGACTAATGTAGATGCAACAACTGGTGGTTTGATTAAAACTGACTCCTTCCTTCACACACACACACACACACACACTACAATAAAAATAATCTCAACTTTAATGCTTTCTGATAGCAGAAGAAACATCAGCAAAACTAGTCAGTCATTCACTTCAGACATGAGAAAATGAAACAGCGCAGTCCTGCAGTAACCTGTTAACCCTACACACACACACACACACACACACACAAATTACAGCACAATGAATACATGCATTCACTCTCTCTCACACACACTCTCACGCACCTTGTGAAGTTGGTTTGACTTTGTCCTTGCACCCATCGCAACCCCAAAACCAGGAGGCCCACATACCACACACACACACCACCCCTCATCCTGCCTTTCAGAGAAGAGAGGACGAAGACAGAGCATGAGGACGCAGGACAGGAAGAGACTGTAGGGGCGTGGAGAAGGAGCAGGGTGGCTACGTGAAAGGGGGATTGAGAAGAGGACAAGGGGGAATGAGAGAGAGAGAGAGAGAGACTGTGTTAAGGAATGGGAAGTTTGGGAATGGCTCCCAGATGCTGTTGATTTTGGAATGGTGGAAAGATAACTGCCCTCACACCCAAACACACACCTAATCAAGGGCTGTGTGTGTGTGTGTGTGCGCGCAAGAGAGAGATTCGAGGAGGGGATGATGTGTTTGGATTTTAGCTGTAATGTTTATTAAATGGTCAAGGACTCAGTATTTAAACAGTGATACTGATGTTTGTATGTGGGAGCGAAAGTCCACAGACTGAAGGACCGAATGCTTCCTATTGGACGCCTGCCCTCCCTCTTTCACTCCTTCTTTCACTCCCTCACTCATTCTCTCTCTCAGAATAACACAAAGAACCCACAAATATAGAAACTCATTTTTGCGCAGCCACATAACCGAACATGAGTATAAAAATGTGACTGATGGTTTAATCCCTTTCTGTACATTCACTTCATTCCTTTGTGATAGTAGTGACCGAGCCTTTCATTCAGGACCGTGTCTGAGACCTGCACGCTTCTGACACGAGGCTCAAGCTGGGCAGAAAAACACACACTAAGACCACAGGCACAAGCAAACTTCTTATTAAACCTGTCTCACAATCATTTTCATCTTTATTTCGCTCTTTGCGCATGCATTGTGCATGAAAAATAAAACGTGAATGCAAGACAATTTTGTGTGTGTGTTGCTCATGCCACAGTGTTTGTGCCAGGAAAAACCACCATGTGGCCACGTCAGGACCTTTTTAAAGCTCAGGCCACATTCTTGCCTTAGCCGAGAAAAGCCTGAGGTTTAGGACAATTAAAATAAAAACATTTAACTTCCACTCTGGCTCTGGAGACCTTTTCCAGTGATCATCCAACATGCTGAAAAACCCAAGCAGTGAACTTGTCGAGAAAAAAGTCACCATGCTGTAAAAGGGTGAAAGTTTTGATTTTATTTATTTATTTTTTTCCCCCATACAAAGAAATTCACAAAAAAATACTTAGAAACCACTCAAGACCACTAAAGCTGAGTACGACATGATTGAAACAGTCTGACACAGAAAAGAGAAGGATGGTAGAGATCGTCTGCTCTGTCCTACGCACTCTTTACACAGTTACTGGTGTTTACGAAGCCTATCATTTTCTTCTCCGATTGCCAAGCACGTATAACTAAAGCGAGACGCGAGTGAAAACGGGACCACACGGGCACCAGGGTGTGTTTTCGATGTCCTGTGACTGTCCGCCATGCTCATACATTCTCCTACCCATCATGCACCTCTGTTACTGAGGATGCCAAGGTCTTTTCTGTATATACAGGAGAAATTAAACATGTCAGAAAATATGAACAGACGATCGATATGGATTAAAACACACATTGCAAATAGTACAAGTACAAACCTGTGGACAGAAACTACACCGGTAATGTATAAAAATACCAACGAACCTTCAGAAAAATAAATCAACCTGTGAAATCTGGCCTAAATGCACATGTAAACTGCAGATCAAACATCTGCAAAAGGCAGTGACCCTGACCCGAAGCCTGCGTACGTTCGCTTTTGTTTTTTTTACATAGAATATTACTGTAATAAATCTTTCCGTAACACTGGAGTTGTTGTAACGAAGCTGATCAGAGCTGCATGACAACATACAGTCCGGTGACTTGTCAAGGCTGGAGCCGCACGGAACAATTGAAAGGCTCGAACTAATCCATGACGTTGTTGTGTAAAAGTGATCCGGGGCAGTGTGCAGAGCAGTGGTGTCACAGTCTTACAATAAAGTGGCCTTTTTTTTTTTTTTCCTTCACATTCATCATCGGTCAGCTTTCGCAGCTTTACTCACTACTGATCTGCATTCAGCTATGCAAATAAATACTCTTTTTTTTTTTTAAACTTATATAAAAACAAATTTGAGGGTTACTTGAGTTTAACAATGTAATCCCATTCTCCACAGTGTCATTAGTAAACTTCACAACATACTGTACTAGTTTACATCTTTTCCGAGAAAGAAAATTGTGCCCAAAAGTCAGTACGCTTGGCCGTTAGTGCTCGCGTCCTTTTCCTCCCGCTGCTGGCGGAAAAAAGTACTAGTGTAAGTGCTTTCGTCGTTATCCCACTGATGACATCATCAGCTGTAAGTATGCAGTCATGTTCCCAACCAGTCGTGGGCTAAACAGTTTCATATCAGCATATCACGGCCTCCTTTTTCCTCTTCGTCCTCCATTTGTGAGGTAACTTCCTGTTCCTCAGCTGCCATTTCCTGATCGATGACCTGTCTCATCGTTCTCTCCCGTCCTTTCCCTTCCTCGTCGATATGATCCTGTGCCTCTCCGTCTGCCTCTCGGTCATCCATGGCTGTGTCTAGCTGCGTGCGTTTCTCACCGGTGGCGCCATCTTCTGTCACATCGAGCACACTGCACAACTCCATCTCATGGATCTCCACATCAAAGGGCGCAGCAGGAGGCACTGAAGGAGGAGATTTACAGCCCACGCATCCCTGCAATGAAAGGAAAAAACACAGAACAGATTTGTCTTCAGTGTGTGTGGTTCTGGGCTGCATGATGGAAGCTGATGAGACACTGACGGCCATAGAGCCGATTAACACTCAAGAAAATACAACAGTAATTAAAAACTCGAACGGGTCACAGATCATTCAAGCTAGATAGATTTTCGATTTTAGCATCATGATAGATGTTCAGGGTTTCCCCAGGTTTGACCACCATAAATTTAAGACCTTTTAAGACCACTTAAATGAGAATTAAGACCTACATCGCACCCATTATGCGGTCGTAGCACACCAGATCAAATTCCCAATAATGTAAAAATACTTTTATTATAAAGGTTATATACTTAAAAGTCATTATGTGCATTGCTTGTCAAATCTTCACATTCAAGACAAGCAAGACCGAATTTTGTTATGTAAGATGTTTTGTTTTTTCCACAGGAGAATGTTGTAGCGATTTCCGAGTCTGGGAACATAGCCTTAAAGAGTTCGCTTATGCCCTCATTCGAGCTGTACGAGTGGTGTTCCGTAATTGTTTTTAAAATCCAGAGCACCTCTGCCCGAAGTGTCGGGGTTCCACCGACACCCATCATGCCACTGCTCGGCCCTTGTGTTGTTGCTAGCCTCGCCGATGATGTCTGGCTTGGCTGATGCTGCTGACGTTCGACAGTGGTGCTAGTGCCAACTCCAGGTGCATTCGGAGATTGAACCGTGCAGAACTGAGCGATGGGCTGGTGGCGGTGGAGGGCAGATGCAATGTGCTTTGAGCTCTTCATGTGAGACTCTAAAGCGAAATGACCTATAGTGGACAACTTGAAGGTCTTTTGACAAACACAGCATCTTGCTTCAACGTCGCTTCCAGGAACCTCCCTCACCCAATCACGATATCTTTCATCTGAAAGCCACTGCTGATTAAAACGACACTTCCCCATGCTGCGATTCGCAGAGTCTCCTCTCCACCACGGACTCCGGCGATTGCGCCGGCGCAAAAATGTATCAATATTGTTTCTTTCTTTGCGCATACTCCAAGAAATTCACTGATGTTACGCAAAACCCACGTTTTCACATTGTAGAATAGTATGAGTAAATTAAAGACCTTTGTTTAAAAAAATTAAGACTTGGGCAAAGCAATTTAAGACTTTTTAAGTCCTTAATTTTGGAATATTAAATTTAAGACTTTTTTAAGACTTTTAAGACGCCACGGCTACCATGATGTTAGATAGAGCAGTGTCGTTACTCCGATACTTTAATCTCAATCCAGATACTGCAGTACTGAACTAATACTGCTAACGGGCAAAAAAAAATCTTGCAAATGTTCTAACATTTCGACATTTTTAACAACGTCATAACAAGCCAACCTCATGTGTGTATCACTTTTTACCGTTTCACGATATTACAGAGCCTAATCTAGGGCGCGTAATACGCGATAATACGCGTTTTTTATCTGTCTGTCACACATCCACTTTTTGGGCATGAGAGTGATATCGCGTATCTATTCATTTTGTCACGCATTTATAAGTAGAGAGCGTGTAGTCGCGTTTTACTGAATCTTGTGCGTATCAATTTGTCAGCACCAGCTGACAAAGGAAATTTTTTTCCTTTGTTTTTTAAACTAAGAGAAAGTACTGAAAATTAGGCATACATCACACCATTAAGAAAAAAAACATTAAAAAAAGCTGCTACTGTTATTGCACTTTATAAACTATGGAGGTGCATACACGACCAATTGCTGTCATAATAATCAAAAGAAAAAGGTAATTTGGAGAAAACTGAAGCTTATCTGGCATCTGAAGAGGGTGACCACAGTTTGAAACCTCATCTCATTCATTCTCATCTCATCATCTCTAGCCGCTTTATCCTGTTCTACAGGGTCACAGGCGAGCTGGAGCCTATCCCAGCTGACTACGGGCGAAAGGCGGGGTACACCCTGGACAAGTCGCCAGGTCATCACAGGGCTGACACATAGACACAGACAACCATTCACACTCACATTCACACCTACGGTCAATTTAGAGTCACCAGTTATCCTAACCTGCATGTCTTTGGACTGTGGGGGAAACCGGAGCACCCAGAGGAAACCCACGCGGACACGGGGAGAACATGCAAACTCCGCACAGAAAGGCCCTCGCCGGCCACGGGGCTCGACCTTGGACCAGGACCTTCTTGCTGTGAGGCGACAGCGCTAACCACTACACCACCGTCACGACTGTCAGGGGATTGACAATTCATACCTCCTATAAAGTAAATGAAAAGAGGAACTAATCTGTTTACAGATGTTCCACACGTTATTGAGAAATAATCAGCTTTGTGGTGACAACAGTAACTCTGCTTCATGTTGGGCTCAGGACATCACACCGCCCTGTCTTTGTTCGTTTTCCTAAATCAGCATGCCCTGTTGTGTTTTACTCATTACATACGGTATTCCAATGAAACCAAACTGCTATATTCTCTTTGTGGAGTAGCTCCTGGGTATCCTGAAGGCTCTTGGTCTGTGATGTGTTTACTGACTTTGCACACTAACTGACTCTCCGACTCATAATAGTTGTCGGGTTTATGCTCACCCTAACAGTTTTTCACTTTCTTTAATCAGGGCAGATGAACAGTAATGAAATACACTACCGTTCAAAAGTTTGGGGTCACCCAGGCAATTTTGTGTTTTCCATGAAAAGTCAGACTTTTATTTACCACCATAAGTTGTAAAATGAATAGAAAATATAGTCAAGCCATGTTTCTGGCCATTTTGAGCATTTAATCGACCCCACAAATGTGATGCTCCAGAAACTCAATCTGCTCAAAGGAAGGTCAGTTTTATAGCTTCTCTAAAGAGCTCAACTGTTTTCAGCTGTGCTAACATGATTGTACAAGGGTTTTCTAATCATCCATTAGCCTTCTGAGGCAATGAGCAAACACATTGTACCATTAGGTGGGGTTTACATTAGACCGTATCAGCGGATCATCAGATGAACGTTTTTAAAACGATTAGTGTGCACACAGCAACGCCAATACACGGATACGCTCGGCTCTGTAGGCATCCTGCGCTCCAAATCACTCCGCCCTGAACAGCGAGTGCCCTCTGGAGGGTGCGCACTCCGGCCCTGCGCAGCTCACAGAGCGCGTGAGTGAAGCACACGAGCAGTGATTCGGGACTGAGCCGCTGTGCGCAAGTCACTTACCACTTGCAAGTGGAAGGATGGCAAGCCTAAAGACAATCATAACTACACAATGGGCAGTATTTGCATCAGTATTTGCAGTATTTTCATACTTTTATACTCTTTAATGAAAGGTGATACAAGGCGGAAGTCCGCGCCGTTTTTCAGCAGTCGCATCACATGACCAACGCCAGCGAATCAGGAAGGTGGATGTCACAGTGATGTTGTCCAATGACGACGCCAGCTAGAGCTCAGCACAGCGTATCCGCGTATTCTCAATGTTTACACAGCACCGGATCAGACACGATCTGGATTGAATACGTGGACGCTGGCGGATTCCCGTTTCCCGGCGTTTCCAGGCGGTTTAATGTAAACGGACAGTGCATCCGCGAAGAAAACGAGACAGATACGGTCTAATGTAAACTTGGCCTTAGAACACTGGAGTGAGAGTTGCTGGAAATGGGCCTCTATGGACCCTTTTCACGTGACGTCACGACAAATGCAGCCGCCATTTTGGACATGTACTACCAGTAGTTTACCACAGCCAACACTGAGGAACGGCAGCAAAGAAAGTGTTTATTTTCAGCAAGACTTCCATCATGCCACTATGTTGTTGTGCACCTGGATGTAGTAACCATCAACAAACAAGGCAAGGGTTATCATTTTATCGGATCCCGGTAGATGCTGACCGACGGAGAAGATGGATAGCGGCATACCAACGCTTGTGTAGTGACCACTTTGTTGGAGGTAAGACGAATAAAATTAGCCAGAAAAGGCATTACATTGCTGTTAACATTCCATTCTAGTTTACTGTAATTAGGATCTGGCAGCTATTTACACCGGATCCAGTGTAAATAGCTGCCGGAGCCAACGTCCCAGGTTCCGGAGCGCGCTCGCTCGCGGCCGGCCGGAGCACACTCCGGCAAGCTCGGACGCTGGCTCCGGCAGCTATTTACACTGGATCCGGTGTAAATAGCTGCCAGATCATAATTACAGTAAACTAGTAAATACAGTTTTCTGCATCTCACTCCTTTTTCTTTTATGTTTGTCGCCTTCCTCGCATTCAAACCGATTCGAGCCGAAGTCCACTACATGTCCAAAATGGCGGTCGCGTTTACGAAGGTCACGTGACTGAAAAGGGTCTATACACCTATGGAGATATTGCACCAAAAACCAGACATTTGCAGCTAGAATAGTCATTTACCACATTAGCAATGTATAGAGTGGATTTCTGATTAGTTTAAAGTGATCTTCATTGAAAAGAACAGTGCTTTTCTTTCAAAAATAAGGACATTTCAAAGTGACCCCAAACTTTTGAACGGTAGTGTATGTGCTGATGTAAAAGCCCAGAACAGACTCCGTTTTCTTGACGGAAACTCACGGATATATTGATGGCACGTGGCAAGTGTCCTCTGCGGATCCAGGGGTGAACCTGACTCAGCTCCTGCTTCTGCTCCTCAGTAAACCGAGGCTGATGCTTCTGCATGGCTCTCAGTGCAACACTGTCCTCACGCAGTACAGTCTCTCTGTCCCTGTCACACACACACAAATTGAATTAATGGAGTATAATCAAACTTCTAGTGTATTTTCAGACAGTAGGAGTGAAAAGTCTACTAGAGTTAAAATAATGCCTTGGCTGCATGTCTTAAAGGGGAACTGAATCATTTTTAAACTTGCTTTATTTCTTAATTAACGTGCTATTCAATTATGTTTTTGGTTTTATTAACCTTATATCGTGACTCGTATTGGCATATTATATTACACTTATCAGCCTTTTCGGTTTTTAGCCATGCTGAATGTAGTTCATATGGTCCATGATCTTCACGAGACTTGTGCGAGACTTCAAATGTGAAATGTCAGCACCGCCATTTTGAAAACTGTTTACACAGCGGCCAGATTGCCATATCATTCCAATTTAGATTAATTTCGAGATTTGCCAGCTTCATCAGTGATGGAGCGTCAGTCCTGTGAAGGCACGGCTCAGGCTGCATGCGCACCGTGAACAAGGTGCACCTGAGCTTAATTAAGGAGCTGTGTGTTTGCCTATTTAATTTGCATCGTGAAGTATTACGATACGCATTACCGAGCCTTTCTACCCGTTGTCTTGATTTCCTGTTTCACGATCCTTGTGCCTGTTTCTCGTTCTTGTCCTCGCTTAGCCTTTGATTCTCTGTTTGCGCTTCGACTGACCCTTTCGCCTGTATTCTCGTTTTTGATTGCTTCCCTGTGTATATACTGTCTCACTGTGTATATATTCTGCACTTTATTAAACTGTATACTTCTGCACATACATCCGCCTCCCTCGCGTACGTGACATGCAGATTATTCCATACGACTCTGAACCAACTGAGAGGAGTTGGAAAGGCGACAGGATAAGGACGAGTCCGTCGCGCTGGTATTTACGTCATTACTGTCGCACAATTAAAACGTGCCAGATCAGGCGACTGGTGGGTTTTCAAAATAATAAAAACATGCATGTGTTTTTGTGATAAATACGTATTATACTGAGCGCATTTTCCACATAATCCTCACTAAGGTTTCAGACAGCACTACAAAATGGCGTCCACACTATATAGCGCCCTATGTAGTGAGTAAGGAGCGATTTCGGACACAGGGAAAACTTCCGGCATTCGAAGGAGGGCGTGTGTGTCTTTTGACAACGTTGGCAGATGTTGGTCGCTTTGATTTCCGCCCTACGATGTCTCGCACAGGTCTCAGCGAATCTCGTTTACGGCCATTGCTTTGACATACGGACTGATATATTACAGAGCATATTTCAAACACTCATAACTTGCTATAGCAGTGACAAAATAGCTGTCAGAAATGCATTCCTAAATTTAATAAAACGAGATAAATAGAATTTTGATAATAAAAAATTTGCCTTCGGTTCCCCTTTAAAAGAACTGACAAAACATGCCCCATCATATGCAGTATAGGGGATCTGAAAGCGTCTCGTAATTAACTTTGATGTTTGTGTGTTCATGCGGTTTATTTTTTTAACCTGATGGGCAGTTGATAGGTCATCATGATTTTCTCATCTGTATTGGCCATAAGCAGCCAGATGGGATCCTGCAGGACACACTTAATGAACTGGGCCTCTCCGTTGCCCCCTGCTGTCTGCTTACGAGAGTGGTCATTCTCAGACGAGTCCACACTGCCGAAGTACTTGCTCGTGTGGCTGCTCTGGCTGCTTCCTGTAAGAGAAGTAAGGCACCAAGTCATTCCTACATGTAACAGCCTTAATACAATGTCAAGACTGAAAATGCAGTTTTTACTACGAGAAGAACTTATTCACTGAACACAGCCTCCCTCACAAAAAAAATATTTTATTGGTAACAATAAACATACCATCGCATACTAAATGACCAAGGTTTGCCACAGTTACCATAGCTTTTACTGAGCAAGCCTTGACCATGGCCTTGGTGTGCTGAGTAGGAAAAAAAAATCTTACATATCAAACACTAGCCCAATGCCAAAATGTGTTCTCCAAACATTTCGCAAATATTTTCTAACCATAGTTACTATGATGGCGGCACGGTGGTGTAGTGGTTAGCGCTGTTGCCTCACAGTAAGAAGGTCCGGGTTCGAGCCCCGTGGCCGGCGAGGGCCTTTCTGTGCGGAGTTTGCATGTTCTCCCCGTGTCCGCGTGGGTTTCCTCCGGGTGCTCCGGTTTCCCCCACAGTCCAAAGACATGCAGGTTAGGTTAACTGGTGACTCTAAATTGACCGTAGGTGTGAATGTGAGTGTGAATGGTTGTCTGTGTCTATGTGTCAGCCCTGTGATGACCTGGCGACTTGTCCAGGGTGTACCCCGCCTTTCGCCCGTAGTCAGCTGGGATAGGCTCCAGCTTGCCTGCGACCCTGTAGAACAGGATAAAGCGGCTAGAGATAATGAGAAGAGTTACTATGATGCATTTACTACAGCAAATTCATGGTTGAATCGTGGCTTAGACCTTACTCATCAATGATGTAATTGTAGTTGTAATAATATTTAATCTATAGAAAATTTTTAAAAACTACAAAACTACACTCACTACCTTCTAGAGAATCACTTTTATTTTCAAGCGCTACTTACTCGTTCCACTCCCAGAGCTGCTGCATCCATTGGACCCAGACCCTGAGCCAGATCCTGAGGACCCTGTGCCTGAGGACCCAGAGCCCGAGGCGGCAGAGCCTGTGCCTGATCGCGAGTCCTCCTGCAGCAGCAGGTCAAGCAGATCACTGGAGGAGGACGACATGGCATCCTGATTTGATTCATTGGCTTCTCCCTGGGAAGAGAAACAGTTTCCACCGAGTTAGACTATCGGTAAGAAACAGTGAGATTTCACTGCATGGCTGGAAGTCACTGAAAAGAAATCGGAGCATACTCTGCTCTTTTAGGTGCCATTATTTTAAACGAAAGTAAAATTATCATCACTATGATGGGTAATTCTGAGAACCTGCACTTACTTCCATGTGCAACCACTTTGTCTACGACAAACAAGCTTCTATTTTCACTCAATTTTTATGTACTCCATAAAAACAATAAATAATCGCTCTTCTCACATTTTCATTCTCTTTGGAGTCTGCAGCTGCACTTCTCTGATTGGCTGCTGCCGGTCCTCCAACCCCGCCTCCTTGTCCACCGGTAGGAGGCGTAGCCTGTTGCCCAGAAGCCAGTGCCGTCACTGCCTCAAGGCGACTGGTTGGTGACTCCTCGAGCTGAAGCAAATTCAGAGGGGAGGAACATCGGGACTGGAAAAGGGGCGACTCTGTTCCTTCTCTTTCCACCCCTCCTTCCCTCTGGCTGCAGGACTGAGGTGTGCTGCAGCGGGATGGGTTTCTTGGGGCTGGCGTTACTGTCTGAGTGGGTGCTGGAGGGGCAGTGCTGGCTGTGGGGTATTGAAAAGACACATTGGGGTTGTAGAAGGGCTGAGGCATAGGTGCAGTCCCGGGCTGGGCCATGGTCGTGCCAATTTGTGGAAACATGTAGTTGGGAAGTACCAATGCCATCATGGGGGGCACCATGGGAGGTGCCACCTGAGAATTCTGAACAGGAAAGCGAAGGCCAGTATGCATGGAGGGGTCTGTGATGGGGTGAGAGAGGTGCGGGTAGAGTGGATAAAGGGGCAGCATGCCTGGTGGATAGGGCACAGAGGGCAGGCTATTCTGGGAGCCCACTGAAGGAGGCCAAGAAGATGAGGTTGTTGGAGGAGCCAGAGGGAAAGAAGCGTTAGGTGTGCCCTCTTGTGCAGGGGCACCTGTGGAGAGGCTTCCTGTTGGGCCTGACTGGCCTAAAGAGCTCCCTTGCTCCGAGGTCTCCTGATGTTTCAGCCTCTTACCCCCTCTTCCACGCCGACGACCACTGTTGCTCATTGCGGGATAATCTCGTGAACAGCGTGCACCTGAGAGAGAGAGAGAGAGAGAGAGAGAGAGAGAAACTTTTAAGACAAATTTCCAAAATGGTATATGAAATCATAAATACACACTAGGTTTTCATCAATGGTTAAAGCAAAAGCAACTTTGCCAAATATTTAAATAATACTACTATCAAGCGGACAGGGTGGCATGGTGATGTAGTGGTTAGCGCTGTCGCCTCACAGCAAGAAGGTCCGGGTTCGAGCCCCGTGGCCGGCGAGGGCCTTTCTGTGTGGAGTCTGCATGTTCTCCCTGTGTCTGCGTGGGTTTCCTCCGGGTGCTCTGGTTTCCCCCACAGTCCAAAGACATGCAGGTTAGGTTAACTGGTGACTCTAAATTGACCGGAGGTGTGAATGTGAGTGTGAATGGTTGTCTGTGTCTATGTGTCAGCCCTGTGATGACCTGGCGACTTGTCCAGGGTGTACCCCGCCTTTCGCCCGTAGTCAGCTGGGATAGGCTCCAGCTTGCCTGCGACCCTGTAGAACAGGGATGAGATGAGATCAAGTGGACATGGGACAGATGAAGGGACGTTTTCCATTATGACTTTGCGTTCTGGAAAGTCAAACCAGGTGCTAATGGCAAACGTAAGGGTTCTGTCAAAGGTGGCAGTGTAGAATTACACCTGTATGGCCAAGAGTAGAAACTTATGGCCAGTTACCATAAGAAATATCTCTTTCACCAAGTCTTCTTAGTAATGGAGAAGGAATCAGCTCATTGATGATGGTGTTGAAGGTTGAGCAGAAACAGAGAATCATGGTATATGAAGTGCACCTGTGAAGTCCAGATGCTTTCTGAGAAAATGAAGACTGCTGTTGAGGTCATGTACAGATCCATTAATTTGGTTATAATTACAAGGGTAAGAGCTACTGGCCTGTAGTAATTGAAGCCAGTTATCCAAGCCAAGAAGCCTTTATTTGTCACACGTACACAGACTTAAGCACACGGTGAAATTTAGCCTCTGCATTTGACCCATCTGAAGCAGTGAACATACACGTGCACACACAAGTGAGCAATGAGCACACACATACCCAGAGCAGTGGGCAGCTATGCTACAGCGCCCGGGGAGCAGTTGGGGGTTAGGTGCTCAAGGGCACTTCATGGGCCATGGCTGCCCCATGTTAACCTAACTGCATGTGTCTTTGAACTGTGAGGGAAACCGGAGCACCTGGAGAAAACTCCCACAGACACGAGGAGAACCTGCAAACTCCATAAAGGCCCCCGTCGGCCGCTGGGCTCAAACCTAGAACCTTCTTGCTGTCAGACAACAGTGCTAACCACTGCACCACCATCACCTATATTTAGTGATTCACTTCTTTGAATTTGTTTTAAATTTTACCCTGTTTTTTCTCCCTTGATCATTTGCCAATTCCTACCCTCTAACTAGTGCTCCTCCATCACATGACAGCGAACCAACCAGGTAGGGTGAAGACTAACACGTGCTTCCTCTGAGACACATGAAACCAGTCACGACATCTTTTGGAAAGCACTGCACATCTATCACCACAGGCCAGCTGAAAACCCTCACAAGAAAGTGACACATGATCATACATAAGCTCACAGACATCCACAATTGCTTATTGTCACTCTTATTGACAAAGGAAAGAGTAACGCTGCCCAGTTTTGCTCTCTTAGACTCCTGGCCATGGACTGCTCTAGTACTGTCAGGAATTGAAATCAGATGATACCTAGGGTGAACACTTTTCTACTTCTCCACTCAAGAGTCTACCATGAGTTGGCCTAGTGGTTAGCGTGTTGGCTTCTCGACTGGGAGGTTTCGAGTTCTACTTGCGGTTGGGTGATACCATCATAAAAATGGTACCTACTTTCATCTGGCAAGGCACGTTGCAATACAAAATGCGAGTAGGGAGTCAAACTCCTGCGGCTACCAGAGGAACAGCCCCCAACTGTAACTCTAGTTATATAACGGGCGCAAGGCCAAGAGCTTCTGAAATGGAGATTGGCGCCGCACCCATGCGCCTTGAGAGATGGTTAGTACTTGGACAGGAGGCTGCCTGGGAAGATCAGATCCTGGTGCAGGAGGGATTTGACTCAAGAGTCTACTTTCTTGAGTTCCACCTTGCCTCCAGACCTGCCAAAGCCTGATTTTTTTTTTTTAAAGGAATTCCATTGTCCTTGACAAAACCAATAAGATGTAACCATGTTCATCAATACTCTGGGGTATTTGATTTATATGATGTTCCACTGAGATTGTGTTGTAGGTCTTCAATTGCTTCTTTGGCTCTTGCCTCTTTTCAGCCTGTTGGCAGGAAACAGCTGGCATGTTCGGATCATCAGAGAGGCACATCTGGTCTAAGAGGCAATTTTATTGGACTGCAGCAGTGATCCAAAATTGTACCTTCTCTAGTGTCACATCTGATGTGTTGATGGAGTGAGTTGTGGTCCAGTTTCAGAATGGTATGGGTGAAATCTCCCATTCAAATAACCACAGAGTCCAGATAGGACTTTCTCTTCATCCGTGACCAAATCTGCTAACTTTCTGATGTGTATTAGATTGCAGCATTATGTAAAACCAAGACAAATTCACAGAGTGATTCATATGGTCTGTATTTAAGAAATATGTCCTAAATTTTTGTGGTATACATTTGGTAGAACACATATTTGACATTCCAGTCTTGTCATTGCACCAGCCTCAATTTATAGAGAAGCACACCCACCCACTGCATCATCAGGGAACATGTCCTTCAGCCACGTGACTATGAAGCAATAAACCAAGATTATTTGCCAGGATTTTAAGTTCACTGATCTTGTTACAGACTGAATAGAAACTTTCCAGGAAGTGGAGACGGTAAACCTCTCTTCCTGAATCTATCCAATACTCTGGTGCCCTTTCCTCTCCAAATCCTGCTGTTATTTGTGTCAGTGCTTGTGAATTGTGGTAGTGAACTTCAGGAGCAGTTAAAAAAAAAATTGCAGATTGCATTAGAAATTGCGTTGCATCCACTGCATCTATCTGATCACTTGATTTCCTGTGAATAAGTCATGCGAGTGGGATTGCTTTCCCTAAAACTACGTAGAAAAACAGACACAAGACGAGACGCCGAAACACAGCCATCTTGAGTGCCAGAGCAGATACAGTCCAAGTGTGTAAATCCCACCTGTCTGTGTATGTTTGTGAATGCATGTGTGAATATGTACACTTATAACCCTACCTCTTGTGACTGGTGTGGTAGTATGCTGTCGAAGTACTGACGATGGATCGAACACTCTCAGCTGACTCAGATCCCGAAACCGGCACATGAAGTTCTGCTCCTCTTGCTGAGTATGTGCAGAAAGCACCTCTTTGGTCAGTCCTAGCCTTCCTCCTCCACTTCCTCCTCCTCCTCTCCTGCCTCCATCTCTGTCCGTCGTAACTGCAGGGCTGGGCGGAGTTGGCGGAGGGGGCAGAGAAGGCGCAGCTGCAATGGTAGGAGGAGGTGGTGGAGGTGGAGGAGTATGAAGGACAGGAGGAGCAAGTATAGGAGTTGTAGGGGCTTCTTCCATTACAATGTCTGACAGAAAGAAAGAGAGAGCGAGCGACTTAATAAACATATAAAAGTGCAATTTTACTTCAATTTCACCATGCATACGTGCACATGTGCAGCTCCTATGCAAGCAGCATTGTTCACATACTCGCTTGCCGTTTTTAATCCTCTAGATTTACATAAGATACGCATCCACTAGAAGGCACATCACAGCCCAAACATTTCTGTCCATCTGGTTTCCAAGTCAGACTATGAATGCTTGATGCTCAACAGAATGAGTACCATTTCTCTTGAAAACTTTCTCCTGTGGGTATGACTGTTCTCATGATCAGTGTCTCAAATCTAAAATGCTCACTGCACATTCAAAAATACAACCTGAATTCCAAAAAAGTTGGGGCGCTGTGTAAACTGGAAATTAAAACATAATGCGATAATTTGCAAATCATGGAAACCCTATATCTCATTGAAAATAGTACAAAGACAACATATCAAATATTGAAACTGAGAAATTTGACTGTTTTTTTGTGGAAAATATATGCTCATTTTGAATTTGATGTCAGAAACAGATTTCAAAAAAGTTGGTATGGGGCAGGGCGGCACGGTGGTGTAGTGGTTAGCGCTGTCGCCTCACAGTAAGAAGGTCCGGGTTCGAGCCCCATGGCCGGCGAGGGCCTTTCTGTGCGGAGTTTGCATGTTCTCCCCGTGTCCACGTGGGTTTCCTCCGGGTGCTCCGGTTTCCCCCACAGTCCAAAGACATGCAGGTTAGGTTAACTGGTGACTCTAAATTGACCGTAGGTGTGAATGTGAGTGTGAATGGTTGTCTGTGTCTATGTGTCAGCCCTGTGATGACCTGGCGACTTGTCCAGGGTGTACCCCGCCTTTCGCCCGTAGTCAGCTGGGATAGGCTCCAGCTTGCCTGCGACCCTGTAGAACAGGATAAAGCGGCTAGAGATAATGAGATGAGATGGTACGGGGCATGTTTACCACTGTGTTGCATCACCTCTACTTTTAACGACACCCTGTAAACATTTGGGAACTGAGGAGACCAATTGCTGTCATTTTGACAGTGAAATATCCTATTCTTTCCTGATACACAACTTCAGGGTCTCCTTTATCGTATTTTAGGTTTCATAATGCACCAAATGTTTTAAATAAGAGACAGGTCTGGACAGCAGCAGGCCAGTTTAGCACCCAGACTCTCTTATTACAGAGCCATGCAGTTGTAATACGTGCAGAATACAGTTTGTCATTGTCTTGATGAAAGAAGGAAGGCCTTCCCTGTAAAACATTTTGTCTGGATGGCAGTATATTGCTCTGAAACGTGTATATATCATTCAGCATTAATGATGCCTTCCCAGATGTACAAGCTACCCATGACATGTGCATTAATGCACCCTCATACCATCACAGATGCTGGCTTTTGAACTGTGCACTGATCACATGCCGGATGGTCCCTCTCCTCTTTAGCCTGGAGGACGTGGTATCCATGATTTCTAAAAACAATTTCTACTTTTGATTCATCAGACCTCGGGACAGTTGTCCACTTCATCTCAGTCCATCGTAAAAGAGCTCGGGCCCAGAGAAGCTGGCGGTGTTTCTGGATATTGTTTATATCTGGTTTTAACTTGCATTTGTGGATGCAGTAATGAAATGTTTTCACTGACGAGGGTTTTCTGAAGTGTTCCTGAGCCCATACAGTGATTTCCACTACAGACACGTGTCTGCTTTTAATGCAGTGTCGCCTGAGGGCCTGAAGATCACAGGCATCCAATGCCAGTTTTCAGCCTTGTCTCTTGCATACAGAGATTTCTCCAGATTCTCTGAATCTTTTAATGATATTATGTACCATGGATGATGTGATCCCCAAATTCTTTGCAATTTTACATTGAGGAACGTTATTCTCAAACTGTTGCACTGTCTGCCCACGCAGTCTTTCACAGAGCAGTGAGCCCCTCCCCATCTTTACTTCTGAGAGACTCCGCCTCTCTGGGATGCTCTTTTTATACTCAATCATGTTACTGACCTGCTGCCAATTAACCTAATTAGTTTTCTTTAGCATTACACAATTTTTTTTCAGTCTTTTGTTGCCCTGTTCCAACTTTTCTGAACCATGTTGCTGACATCAAATTAAAAAAAAAAAAAAAAAGCATATATTTTTCAAAAAACAATCAAATTTCTCAGTTTCAACATCTGATATGCTGTATTTGTATTATTTTCAAGGAAATATAAAAGATTCCATGATTTGCACATTATCGTATTCTGTTTTTATTTACAATTTACACAGCGTCCCAACTTTTTTGGAATTGGGGTTGTATTTACTCATCAAGAAAATCCAGAAGTCTGGTACTCAAAACAGACTTTCAGTAGGTCCAAGAGGTTCTTACAGTTCAAACAATAACTGTAACAGGAAAATCTGTTTGTGTTAGTACTCAATACTTGTCGATAGTAGTATATAAAGAATACGATTTGAGATAGTTTGCTTGTTCAGTCGTGGACACAGGGTCACATGGCGTGACACTGCCTCCACTGTTTACATTCATATTGCACCACACGGATGTGTCATGTTAATTCATGGTTACGGTTATTCTGTGTGCATGTAGGTGTAGTAAACAGCATGTGTAAATCAGCCTTAAGAGTATTCAAAATGTTATGATGAGAGAGAGAAAGACACAGTCCGATGCATAATATGTACAATAAACCTGCTCACCTGACTCTGGGGGTTTCTTGTCTCCCACATGGACAATAGTACTGCTGAAACTGCACTGGGACGTTACTGATGCTACACTCTCTGCCTTACTGTGTAAAGTCAGGGCTGGCAGTGATGTACTCTCACTAACCAGAGCTACTGACCGACCTAGAGCACGCAAGCGCACGCACACACACACATGTGCACACACACACACACACACACACACACACACACACACACACACACACACAATACTCTAAATTATAGCAGCAAATGTGATCATATATTATGTGTTTTACTGTTTCAAGTCACAGTATGAAACAGGGCACTGGATGATGAACAGCAATTACCTTTAGGGTTGTTGGGGGTGTCTTGCTGCTTATCATCATCAGAAGTGGAGGAGGCGGTACAGGAGGAGGAGCCACACTTCCTTTTTACTGTGTTTGGGACATTACAGCTCTCCAGGTACCTATAGCCAAAATGCACTTCTGTTATTTTACATACAAAACATTTGAACATTTGCTTTCTTACTGATTAGACTGCATCTGTAAATTTGATGCGGTTGGCGTGCTACATGTTTTGTCTGATTTTGGTTTACATTGCACTAATTTCAAAACAAAAACAAGACAAACAAACAAACAAACAAACAAACAAAAAAAAACATTCTAAGGGGTGTGAATGAAGGGGCAAAGTCAGAAAGATCATCACAAAAGTCATTTTACTCAATAATCAGTATTTTTATGAGCCATGTTATACCTGTGTTTCCCTTATATTGGGGGGTAGCTTCCCCCCTTATAGGACCCCGCACTCCCCCTGAAAGTCCCCCCCCAACACACACACACACACAATTGTCCGAAGGGAAAAAAAAACCCAAACAGGAGTGCAGTTCTATTGTAAAAATTGTTCTAATTATTGTTGTAAAAAAAATGCAAAGACTTAAATATGACCCCTTTAACTGTTTGTTCAGGTCCAAATGCTCTGTAATAGGAGCCACAAGGAGGGGTCCTGCAGGTGACCATCCTCATCCAGCACCCGATGGTAAGCTGCCCTGGCTCAGATGCAGCAAAACAGGCCCAAACCATGATACTACCACCATCATGTTTCACAGATGGGATCAGGTTCTTATGCTGGAATGCAGTGTTTTCCTTTCTCCAAACATAACACTTCTCATTTAAACCAAAAAGTTCTATTTTGGTCTCATTCATCCACAAAACATTTTTCCCGTAGCCTTCTGGCTTGTCCACGTGATCTTTAGCAAACTGCAGACGAGCAGCAATGTTCTTTTTGGAGAGCAGTGGCTTTCTCCTTGCAACCCTGCCATGCACACCACTGTTGTTCAGTGTTCTCCTGATGGTGGACTCATGAACATTAACATTAGCCAATGTGAGCGAGGCCTTCAGTTGCTTAGAAGTTACCCTGGGGTCCTTTGTGACCTCGCCGACTATTACACACCTTGCTCTTGGAGTGATCTTTGTTGGTCGACCACTCCTGGGGAGGGTAACAATGGTCTTGAATTTCCTCCATTTGTACACAATCTGTCTGACTGTGGATTGGTGGAGTCCAAACTCTTTAGAGATGGTTTTGTAACCTTTTCCAGCCTGATGCGCATCAACAACGCTTTTTCTGAGGTCCTCAGAAATGTTCGTGCCATGATACACTTCCACAAACATGTGTTGTGAAGATCAGACTTTGATAGATCCCTGTTCTTTAAATAAAACAGGGTGCCCACTCACACCTGATTGTCATCCCATTGATTGAATACACCTGACTCTAATTTCACCTTCAAATTAACTGCTAATCTTAGAGATTCACATACTTTTGCCACTCACAGATATGTAATATTGGATCATTTTCCTCAATAAATAAATGACCAAGTATGATATTTTTGTCTCATTTGTTTAACTGGGTTCTCTTTATCTACTTTTAGGACTTGTGTGAAAATCTGATGATGTTATAGGTCATATTTATGCAGAAATATAGAAAATTCTAAAGGGTTCACAAACTTTCGAGCACCACTGTATGCACTGGGTTTGAAACAAGGTGTCTGCTCTTGAGGATAGTTCACACAGAGGATTTTAAAGGCACCAGGGACTGATTCACAGATTAAATCCTGCCCTCAGAACATGAGAACTGTTGCAACGGTATTAGAAGAAAAACAAATGAAGACAGGTGTTATTTGTTAGAGATGTATTTGGGAATCAGTCATGGCTAACTGAGACTGCATTAACCTGTCTCTCTGCAAGTCAGCTGCTTTACACACTTTAGATGGGTCATGGAAACAGGAACGCACGTCTGACTGCACACACTTACCGTATAATGCTATCCAGGCAGTTGATTTGCTGGTAAGAGTACGCACTGGGCGGGTCCTTCCTCACCAGCTGAGAGAGGACTGGATCCTTTGAGGGTGGGGCCACATCTGGCACAGTGTCCACTACAGGTCGCAAAGAACCTGTTCAAAGAAGGGAAAACAGTTCTTGAATAAGCTACTGCTAAGAGAAACCTTGCAAGTAAATATCTTCTGGGAAATAGATCGAAGTGTAGGCTGTCAGTATTGTATATATGTATTGTATTGTGTGTACCTGTGGCAGTGTGTTTCCTAGGAGGGGGGCGGTTACGGGACTCGATAAACACTTGTTGGCCACTTGTCTTTACCATGTGAACATCCTTACAGATCTGCTGGAAGGTCATCTGCTCAGAGAGAAAGCAGAAATACAAAGTCATGCTTTAAAAATGAGCTCTCTGTGGGTCTGAATATGTGACTCTCCATCTCCCTTACGTTGTGCCTAGCAACTACTGCGTCTTTGAAGTTTTCAACCCCATAGTCATGATTCATGGTTAAAGAGCATATTCTGGACCAATTTCATGTTTTTTTTAATATCAGGGATGCAAACGGTGCGCCTTTTGGCGGATGCCGCCTTTTTCACGGCTGAATCGCGCAGATCCGTTTTTTTTTTTAGGGGGGGCGTTGGAGTGTCTGATTATAATTTCAAAGTAAATTCTGTATTAAAATTATTAAATAAGCAAATGCCATTACAGTCCATGAAACATAGGAAGTATAAGTATGAGAAGAAAACAGTAAATCAGAAAGCCGCGCACGTTTGCGCGAAAGCTGCGCAAACGTGCGCAGCTTTCTGATTTACTGTTTTCTTCTCACACTTATACTTCCTATGTTTCATGGACTGTAACGGCATTTGCTTATATACAGAATTTACTTTGATGAAATTATAATCAGACACTCCAACGCGTCCCCTAAAAAAAAAAAATCGGATCTGCGCGATTCAGCCGTGAAAAAGGCGGCATCCGCCAAAAGGCGCGCCGTTTGCATCCCTGTAATATGAAAGTATGTCCCTTTACACACTCATCCAGAAGGGTAATTTTGCACAAGGCCATCTGTCTACAGCAGAAAAAAATAAAATAACAAAACGCGTCTGGAAAAATCCCAAGGGAGTCTGGAGCCAGATTCGTGACATCACCTGCGGAAGCGCCAGCAGGCTGTGCGAGCTTTGCACGGTTTCAGTGCACAGCCTGTGTAGACCAAGCGCTCCCATTTCTCTCTCATTGTCCGGTCTTTTGGGAAACGATGAGTACTAATCCCATCAAGATTGGTGTTGCTACACCCTCCTACGATACATCTGTTAACCATTTTAATAATTACACGATAACATTGAAGAAATTTGCAGAAAACCACCAGGTCGTTTTCTCATAAACAAACCAGCGCTGATGTAGGATTCAGAGGGAGGCGTCCCGCACGCGACGTCACGAAAATCAATGTTTGCCAGGAAATCCAAACGGCAAGTTTTTTCAGAGGTGGACCAATTCGCCTCAAATGGCTTGATTTCAACTGAATTTTTCTGGTATTGCGCAAGGTAAAAAAACTGCAGAGAATGCAGAATGCTACAGATATTTGACCAAAGTTTAATATAAAATAGGAGAATTACACTGATCTTGTTCCTGAATTTACCCGTGATATGCACTTTAAGAACATGTATTCGGGTCTTTCTGATTTACCACAGAGGATTAATCAGATGAATCACAGCGATTCCAAATTGATATAGTGAAATTAACTGAATGATGAGAAATATGTAAAGCTGTATATATTATTCTATTCACATTCACTGGATATGAGCAATTGCGCGCTCTGATTGGCTACTCTACTACTAGGGTATCAGCTCATATACCGTGAGTAGAGAAAAACAAAATGGCGGAGCGTGTTGCTGAACCAACCGAGGATGAAATAAAAACTCTGCTCGAAAATAAAACCCCAAAAAATACAAAAAAAAGCAACAAAATATGGAATAAAATTATGTGATGGTAAGAAAATACCTTTTTTTTCAAGAATTATTAATAGAAAATTTTCCACAAATCGCTCCTGTCATTTTGCCAGTGTGTTTACATTCTAAGTGGAAATTATCTTGTCAGGCATTTTGTATAAAGTTTTTATGTATCTTATTTGCAAAAAATAAAAATGCTCGGTTTTTCAAAATCCAGTGAAATGTGGCTAGAATAAAACAGTTATTCCACTCGATCTCGTCGTACATGGCTTATAGACAACTCGGTGCTACGTGCCTCGTCAGATACTGTATCAGCTCACGTACGACGAGATTTCATGGAATAACTGTTAATTATACATAACATACATAAATATGTACTGTATGTTACAGTACAGGGCGGCACGGTGGTGTAGTGGTTAGCGCTGTCGCCTCACAGCAAGAAGGTCCTGGGTTCGAGCCCCGGGGCCGGCGAGGGCCTTTCTGTGTGGAGTTTGCATGTTCTCCCCGTGTCCGCGTGGGTTTCCTCCGGGTGCTCCGGTTTCCCCCACAGTCCAAAGACATGCAGGTTAGGTTAACTGGTGACTCTAAATTGACCGTAGGTGTGAATGTGAGTGTGAATGGTTGTCTGTGTCTATGTGTCAGCCCTGTGATGACCTGGCGACTTGTCCAGGGTGTACCCCGCCTTTCGCCCGTAGTCAGCTGGGATAGGCTCCAGCTTGCCTGCGACCCTGTAGAAGGATAAAGCGGCTACAGATAATGAGATGAGATGAGATATTACAGTACCAGTCTAAATTTGGACGCTCCTACTCATTAATAGGTTTTTCTGTATTTTGACTATTTTCTACGCTGTAGAACAATTCTGAAGACATCAAAAATAAGAAATAACACCTGGAACAGATATGGAATTGTGTAGAAAACAAAAACAAAAAAGGTGTTAAAAAACAAACAAAATCTTTCATATTTTAGATTCTTCAAAGTAGCCAGCATTTACCTTGATGACGCTTTACATACTAGTGGCATTATCTTAACCAGCTTCATGAGGTCATCACCTGGAATGCTTTTCAATTAACAGATGCCTCGTCAAAAGTTAGTGGACGAGTTTCTTACCATCTTAATTTGATTTGGAATCTTAATTTCCCTGAGGGAACCCTCCCAAAGGGATCAATAAAGTTTTATCTAATCTAATCTAATCTAATCTAATCTAATCTAATCTAATCTAATCTAATCTAATCTAATCTAATCTAATCTAATCTAATCTAATGCTTTTAAGATCAAACAGTAAATAATAATAATACAGTAAATAGCCCTATTCCACAACTGTAGTAATCCATATTATGTCAAGAACTGCTCGACTAAGTAAAGAGAAACGACATCCATCATTACTTTAAGACATGAAGTGACTTAATTAATAAAAATAAAGAAAAAAAACACTGACTTAGAAGGCGTGTTCAAACTTTTGACTGGTACTGCAGGGTTTTTTCTAGAAAAATTTAGTATGAGGGCGCTCACCATGGCGAGGGAGCGAAGCGGGGGGGTGCCGGTTGTCCCCCCCCCCGCCGTGCAAAGCCTTTGAAAAATGCTCCAATGGGACATTCTGAGGCTATCTGAGAGGGAAATTGTAGCAAATTGTCTGTCAACATTGAAAAAGAAAGAAGTAATCTTCTTCTGCCCCGGACAGTCTTTGGCTTTCTTCCGCTTCGTGCCGCGGGATGACATCTTTAAATGCCCAAGTGTCAACAAAAACAACTCGCGAACTACTTCTGTCAAAAGCTCCCGCACCAGTGGGTGAAAGGTCATTCAGTCTTGAGAAATCTCGCTCTACAAGTCAGCCGACCTTGTATGTAACCCATGTCAAATCTCGCGAGAGCAGCCACAACAAGTAAACAACATGGCGCCTCAGTCTGGAAAACGCCAATTCGGATTGTTTTTGCACTGTCTGGCGGTGTATCTACTATGATTGGAATATTTTTGGAGCAATTATAACGTATTTGATGATCAGACACATTGTCACGTAGTGTTGCTGGGATGTTTTCACGGAGTCGGTAAGGGGGCGCACGCCGAGAGTAAGAGGGCGCAGCGCCCCTGTTCCCCCGTTTAGACGAAAGCCTGGTACTGTATTGCTCTCCACTGACTAACACTGTACAGACTGTAAAATACAGCAGCACTCATGCTGTAGTACATACTTTTACTATCTGTAAATAGTTGAACGCTAACTGAATTTCACTGGCTTTGTACCTGTACTCTGCACAATAACAATCAAGTTATATCTAATCTAATCTAATCTCTCATCCATATCAGCAGGCAGTTCAATAAAAAAAGATGATGTCTTCCCCCACTAATGGCTACTCGAGGTGTTGTGTTCTTTGACATAAGCTTAACAATTAATGTTTTCTAGCAGCCTGAGCAACCAGGAACCTGTGGTTTCTTCGCAGACTGATCTATCTGCATGAAGGAAGGGCTAACTGATGATTAACGCAAACTGTGCACAGAAAGGGAACTATACTCACTAGCTGTTCACCTAAAAGCGCAACGAAAATGAAATGGGATCCTGATTGCAATAGTTTTGAGACATTACATACGGAACACTGTGACTGTCGAGTTTTTGTGTTGTGTTATATTCAGATCACTGACCTTAAAGGCCTGAGCTTTTAAATCAGCAGCTCTCAAGTTCAAGTCATTTCATCCCTTACGGAAACCTATCTCCCTCAGACTGAAGCGGATAGCGGACTGCTTATTAGGGCAAACGTACTCAAAGCTATGGAGCCATGGGAAGCGGTGAGTTGTGTCGATAATGGACCTAAGAACCAAGTTAGGTTGGACCGTGAATGGGCCCTTAAGCAGAGGCTGCAGTCACAGAGTTATGAGGAAACTGATTAAAACTACGGCAAACCATACATCAGTGGTCTGAAGTCCTTAAACTGCTTCCTAAGTCAAATCTAAGTCAACTCCTAAACTGGGTCTCAGATAGAGGCGGAAGACTTCGACTACCTTAATGAATCGATTATAGTAGGTTAGTGTGATTTTTTTTTTTTAAATGTTGCAAAAACAATTATGGACTCATCCATGCCAACTTTCAAGTCTCCAGGATGAGTCAAGCTACAGATAAACCAGTCAAATGCAAATTACAAAATGTGTGCATGTCAGTCCAAAATCCCCGGTAGAACATTGCTGCTGTGTGCCGATGAGTTTGTGTGTAGCCAGAACTAGTTTACACCCACTTTGGGTTTAAATCTGAATACAGATAATATTTGGAGCATTTAGAATGTGTACTGTATGCGTGTGCTGACCGGTTTGTGGAGCTGAGCTGGGTCCTCCAGAGTGGTGCCGTTGCTCTCTGATGATGAAGTGGCACTGGGTTGCAGCTCATGCGAGCCGTTACTTGCCAGACTGCCGTAGCCCTGCGAGCTGCTGCTGTGTACAGGCTGAACCAGAACTCGGTGGATCTGCTCGCTGAGCTGTGCGATATCTGGTGTCAAGGTGCTCTCCTCCAGAGCCCTCGGCAGGGTGAACACGTCCTCATTTAGTGGAGAACTGAAGGAAAAAAAGCGGCAGTGGGGAAATCAGACCACAGAAGACGACGTACATGCTGTCTCTGTGTGCATCTTTGGTTTTGCAGACTGCACAACAATACAAACCTGTACAGGTCATCAATGTACAGTATCAAATACAAGAAAACCGACTGTCTTTTGATTTAGGTAAAAACTCTTCCATTTCTGTGACTCATCCACAAACGCTGTGTCCATAAGAGATATAAAACAATGCTAAACTTCATCAAATATAAGTGCAATTAATGTGTGTGTAATTATAGTGCAATATACATTTCATTATATTTGTTACAGTGCAATATATTTATACATATTCTGTATACTGTATATTTTACAGTGTATATTGCTGAGCTACATATGTTTATTCCATCCACATTCACTGGATATGAGCAATCGTGTGCTCTGATTGGCTACTCTACTACTAGGCTATCAGCTCATATACTGTGAGGAGAGAAAAACAAAATGGCGGAGCATGTTGCTGAACCAACCAAGGACGAAATAAAAACTACTCGAAAACAAAACCCCAAAAATACAAAAAAAAGCAACAAAATAAGGAATGAAAGTATGATGGTAAGAATGTACTGTTTTTTATTTTTCAATAATTATTATTATCGCAAGGGGGCGGCACGGTGGTGTAGTGGTTAGCGCTGTCGCCTCACAGCAAGAAGGTCCGGGTTCGAGCCCCGTGGCCGGCGAGGGCCTTTCTGTGCGGAGTTTGCATGTTCTCCCCGTGTCCGCGTGGGTTTCCTCCGGGTGCTCCGGTTTCCCCCACAGTCCAAAGACATGCAGGTTAGGTTAACTGGTGACTCTAAATTGACCGTAGGTGTGAATGTGAGTGTGAATGGTTGTCTGTGTCTATGTGTCAGCCCTGTGATGACCTGGCGACTTGTCCAGGGTGTACCCCGCCTCTCGCCCATAGTCAGCTGGGATAGGCTCCAGCTTGCCTGTGACCCTGTAGAACAGGATAAAGCGGCTACAGATGATATGAGATGAGATTATTATCCCATTTTTCACAAATTGCTACCGTCATTTTGCCGGTTTGTTTACATTCTAAGCGGAAATGATTTTGTCGGACGTTTTGTATAAAAGTTTTTATTTATCTAATTTGCTAAATAAATAAATACTCTGTTGCTCAAAATCCAATCAATGAGGATAGAATTGAAGTTATTCCGCTCAATCTTGTCATACATGGCTTATAGCCAACGAGGTGCTATGTGCCTCATCAGCTCAAGTACGACTTGATTTCGTTGAATAACTGTTAAATACATATTCGGTATATATTGTGTATATTCTGTAGAGCACTCCATCTTCACATTCTTTTCTTCTTCTTTTTTTATTCTATTCATTACATTCTACAGGGTTAGTCAAAATTATGTTAACACTAATGGATTATTTTTTTCCTGCAGATAGACGTACGCCATGGGTGACAGATTAAATGGTACTGTTGCTCGCTGGTTTTTGTGTGTTGAACATGATGGCGGACAGGCTGAGATCGTCCTGTAAATCATCTTGCACATATGATGTACGTTTTGTGAATAAATGGTTTCTACCATTTAAGTGTTAACGTAATTTTGACTCGCCCTGTATTTTACTCCCTTTCCTTTTTTACCAACCCCCTCTCCCCAACTATCTTCACGACCTATGGAGCATTGCAATAAGCATTTCATTGCATGTCGTACTCTGTACAATTGGGTATGTGACAAATCTCATCTCATCTCATTATCTCTAGCCGCTTTATCCTTCTACAGGGTCGCAGGCAAGCTGGAGCCTATCCCAGCTGACTACGGGCGAAAGGCGGGGTACACCCTGGACAAGTCGCCAGGCCATCACAGGGCTGACACATAGACACAGACAACCATTCACACTCACATTCACACCTACGCTCAATTTAGAGTCACCAGTTAACCTAACCTGCATGTCTTTGGACTGTGGGGGAAACCAGAGCACCCGGAGGAAACCCACGCGGACACGGGGAGACTCGTGCAAACTCCGCACAGAAAGGCCCTTGCCAGCCCCGGGGCTCGAACCCAGGACCTTCTTGCTGTGAGGCGACAGCGCTAACGACTACACCACGGTGCCGCCTATGTGACAAATACTTTTGAATTTGATAAATGTTGTACGTGTGAAGCCTGGGGTATTATTATGCAAACCGAAATAATGAATAAGATTACTACTTCCATGTAAATCACAATACGTGACATGTAATAATACGTAATACGTAAATGCTTGCTGTGTAAAGAGGCAGGGAATGCATGTGGAGGTGGGCAGAAGAAAGAGAGAGACTGTTTACATAACCATGGAAAGATACAAGTCAAAAGGGAGAGTCGCTTGTGTGTGTGCATTAGAAAGTAAGGCTGCAGAACAGTCCTCGTATGACTCAGTGTATACAGTAAGAATTGATTAGAGAGTAAAGCTGTCCAGGGGATAACATAACGAATGACAGTGGAGGGTAAGGAGGGGAATAATTCTGTGGGAAACATCCTCAGCATTGTGCCCATGTTTGTTTATGAAACTGCTCATGGTAGTGCATGTGGTACTGAGCGGTTAATGTGGGTGGATTGTGCTGAACATTACAGACAGCTGTGGGTGTGAGCACAAGTAGAATGCATATGAACGCCTCTGTGAACGTGCACACACTGTGGGCATGTTTTTATGCCTTGGTCAGGACCTGATCTCACTGCAAAGATAAGAATATCTGAGTTATGACCGTGTACGTGCATGGTTTTTCAGTGGGTTGTGAAAACACAGAGGTGTTATCTGATTACAAAAATGTGACAAAGATACCGTTGCGGTCAGACGTTCACATACATGGACACGATGGTCATCATGGACATGAAGGTCAGTGCAATACCGCGTTTCAATTATTTCGTTAAAAAAAAGAATTTGGTGCACAAGTTTCAATTTATTTTTGGATTTCTGAAATCAACACAGGGTCAAAATTATACATGAACCCATTTAGATAATTAATTAGGTGCAAAACCTCTTAACTTCCTATTAGTAGTCATGATCGACTACAGCTAGTAGTTTCTCTGTGCCAACATAAAAAGGGTTTGTTTGACAGCACTCACTGGTATGACCAACACACAGTACAAAGTCCAAGGAGCTCAGTGCAGATCTGAGAAAGAGGATTATAGATTTACACAATTCAGAAATGTTTCCTGGAGCCATTTCTAAATAAGTGCAGATTCCAAAAACAAAAGTTCAAATAACTGTACACACAGTAGAGGTATGCACAAGTTATTGGAAGGTGTAGACACTTTACCCACACAGTTTGCTAGAAGAAGAAGAAGACCCAAACGGTCACCCTCAGCTGAGAGGAAATTGATTCAGATGGTCAGGAACTACCCAGGAACCACCAAGGCACAGGCCTGCCATGAACTGGAAGCTGCTGGAAAACCAGTGTCACTGTCTACAGTTGTTTTACACTGGCATGGAGAAGCAGCCTTCAAAGAAAGAAGCCCCTGATCAACGATCGACACCTTCAAGCTCAAAATTTACAGCTGACCACATGGACAAAGAAAAAGCCTTCGGAAGGAAAGTTTTATGGTCAGATGAGGCAAAGATTGAGTTGTTTGGTCACAATGACCAGCTGTTAAGCATGGTGGTGGTAGCATCATGCTCTGGAGCCATTTTTCTGCCAGTGGAACTTGTGCACTGAACAAAGCAGATGGAATCATGAATTATGAGGTAGAAGAATTATACTACCTCATACTTCTTCAGCACAACTTAAAACCATCAGAAACCTGGACTCAGTTATGTGTTCCAACAGGACAATGACCCCAAATACACATTAAAGCTGGCTGTGGAATAGATAACATTTGTGATAACACAAATGTAACACAAATGTAATTGAACTCTACCAATTCTGCCAAGCTGAGGGGTCAAATATCCAACCAAAGGTCTGCCAGAAGCTTGTTGATGGCTATCAAAAGAGTCTGGTAAAGGTGAAACTTGCTAGGGGACATTTAACCAAAGATTATTTGTGCTGGATGTATAATTTTGACCCTGTGTTGATTTAAAAACAAAACAAAACCCAAAATACATTCGAACTTGTGCACCAAAGTATTGGTTTTTTTTTTAAATTAAAAAGATGCATGTTGTACAATAATTCTGCCACAGAAAAAAGAACAGTTCAAAGAAATCACAGAAAGCCCAATATCGCCACAACATTCATGTCCCTGTATGCAAACTTCTAACCACAATTGTACATTTGAAAATATTTATAAATCAGATTTCAGTTGTTTTTTTGACTGATTACTTGACTACACGAACTCAGAATCAGCTTCTCTGCAAGTGCGTTTTAAATAAACACTGTTTTGTCAGGGGGTCATAGAGATTCATGAGGATGCTGAAGTCCTTACGTTCGGACTTTGTGACGACCCACGATGAACGCCACCTTCCTGCTCCAAGGGTTAACAAAGGAGGACCAGGAAGTGTCGATAGTCAGGTACTCTCCATTCCGGGCACACATTCGCAACGGAGAGTGTTCAAACGGCTGCCCTGCAAACTGCAGAACTACAGAAAGACAAAATAATACCAGTTTTAGATTATGCATTCTGCTCTTATCTTCACTGTATACAAACAAGAAAAAAAAGCACACCCTCTTTCTGTTCTTCAGTTTACAATCATGGACATTAATCACAGTCATCTGTTCATCACCAACGGTTATATTTAAACAAATGCAGTCTCAGGTAACAGACATCATAGAAGAAATAATAAATACCACGTAAGCCAAAATGAAGAAACTGTGTAGGGAAAAGTAAGTACACCCTGATCATCAGTGAAGTGCTGTAAGGACTTCTATAAAGGCAAAGCATTCAGGTATGACATTTTTGTTAAGCTATGGTCACACTACAGCTCGTGATGCTTTGCGATGGCTGATGGATGAAAATGAGGCGTTTTGGTGACGATATACAGGCGAGCTAATAGTTGTGGTCACGCAGCAGCAGTGCTTAATTTGTGAAGTGGTTATGCATAAAACCGGGAATAAATGCGCACTCTTTTTCAGACGATGTTACGGTGTGTGTGTGTGTTTTTTAGTAGTCTTACTACAACTCCGATTCCAAAAAAGTTGGGACAAAGTACAAATTGTAAATAAAAACGGAATGCAATAATTTACAAATCTCAAAAACTGATATTGTATTCACAATAGAACATAGACAACATATCAAATGTCGAAAGTGAGACATTTTGAAATTTCATGCCAAATATTGGCTCATTTGAAATTTCATGACAGCAACACATCTCAAAAAAGTTGGGACAGAGCCAATAAGAGGCTGGAAAAGTTAACCTCCTAAGGCCCAAGCTGTTTTTTTACATGCATTTTTTATTTCTCTTTGCTATTTGGGCTTATTAGAACCTGATTAGAATAAAAACTAAGCATCATCTTTTGATAAGATGTACTTTTAGAGAAAAAGTATGTCCACATATGTGGATTCTTGTTCCGAATTTCTAAAAAGTGCTGTCCACGCATGTGACCGCTAAGCCCTAGGAGGTTAAAGGTACAAAAAAGGAACAGCTGGAGGACCAAATTGCAACTCATTAGGTCAATTGGCAATAGGTCATTAACATGACTGGGTATAAAAAGAGCATCTTGGAGTGGCAGCGGCTCTCAGAAGTAAAGATGGGAAGAGGATCACCAATCCCCCTAATTCTGCGCCAACAAATAGTGGAGCAATATCAGAAAGGAGTTCGACAGTGTAAAATTGCAAAGAGTTTGAACATATCATCATCTACAGTGCATAATATCATCAAAAGATTCAGAGAATCTGGAAGAATCTCTGTGCGTAAGGGTCAAGGCCGGAAAACCATACTGGGTGCCCGTGATCTTCGGGCCCTTAGACGGCACTGCATCACATACAGGCATGCTTCTGTATTGGAAATCACAAAATGGGCTCAGGAATATTTCCAGAGAACATCATCTGTGAACACAATTCACCGTGCCATCCGCCGTTGCCAGCTAAAACTCTATAGTTCAAAGAAGAAGCCGTATCTAAACATGATCCAGAAGCGCAGACGTCTTCTCTGGGCCAAGGCTCATTTAAAATGGACTGTGGCAAAGTGGAAAACTGTTCTGTGGTCAGACGAATCAAAATTTGAAGTTCTTTATGGAAATCAGGGACGCTGTGTTATTCGGACTAAAGAGGAGAAGGACGACCCAAGTTGTTATCAGCGCTCAGTTCAGAAGCCTGCATCTCTGATGGTATGGGGTTGCATTAGTGCGTGTGGCATGGGCAGCTTACACATCTGGAAAGACACCATCAATGCTGAAAGGTATATCCAGGTTCTAGAGCAACATATGCTCCCATCCAGACGACGTCTCTTTCAGGGAAGACCTTGCATTTTCCAACATGACAATGCCAAACCACATACTGCATCAATTACAGCATCATGGCTGCGTAGAAGAAGGGTCCGGGTACTGAACTGGCCAGCCTGCAGTCCAGATCTTTCACCCATAGAAAACATTTGGCGCATCATAAAACGGAAGATACGACAAAAAAGACCTAAGACAGTTGAGCAACTAGAATCCTACATTAGACAAGAATGGGTTAACATTCCTATCCCTAAACTTGAGCAACTTGTCTCCTCAGTCCCCAGACGTTTACAGACTGTTGTAAAGAGAAAAGGGGATGTCTCACAGTGGTAAACATGGCCTTGTCCCAACTTTTTTGAGATGTGTTGTTGTCATGAAATTTAAAATCACCTAATTTTTCTCTTGAAATGATACATTTTCTCAGTTTAAACATTTGATATGTCATCCATGTTCTATTCTGAAAAAAATATGGAATTTTGAAACTTCCACATCATTGCATTCCGTTTTTATTTACAATTTGTACTTTGTCCCAATTTTTTTGGAATCGGGGTTGCATATTAACAATCTGCCTATAACTGCCTTGGCAATATGGCAGGCAGTATCCATTAAAACTGAAAATCAAAACAGAGAAAGAAAAAGGGAGAAAATAAGAAATAAAAGAAAAATATATATATTCGCTTCATATATATTTTTTATTTTCAACTAGCCAGCCGGGCTGCCTAGTGATAGGAATTACCCGCCAAATGACAAATTAAGTCGCCTCGGGCGACCGGACCACCGCGAATTTCAAGCCCTGCTGTGGGATCAAAAATTGATGATCTCCTGGGACTTTCACACACGCAACAGTTCCTCGAGTTTACAAACTGTGTTACACTTTTCTGTGCAAACTCTAGAGACTGTTGTGTGTCTGTGTTGAAAGAAAAGAACAGAGAGAGAGAGAGAGAGAGACACTCACTCTTCTTATGGATGGCCACCATCATTGGTCTGTCCTCCGGGTGGACACACAGCAGCACTGGGGTTCCCACCAGGTCCTGAGGCAGGTACCCCAGCAGCGGCACAGCTCTCTCATCAACCTCCTGGAAGAGACAGCTGGGTGTGTGACTGGTGGTAAAAATCCGCTTATCTGGAGGAATACGAGGAGCTGACAGAGATGGAAAGAGAGATGGGAGGCTCAGACAGTAAAAACACAAGAACAAAAAGAGTCTCTGTAATACGTGGCTTGATAAAAATGGTTCAAACTTTATCAAGGCGAGCGTAAGATTATGTCGATTATTCCTGGACAGTGACTTCTGATACACAGTCACCGCTGATGTTTATGTAATTGAGTGATGGAGGGAGAGAGAGGGTGTGTGTGTGTGTCTTACCCTCGTATCCAGAGTGTACTCTCTCAGCAATGAGCAGGCAGCAGGGTTGGGGGTCTGCAGTGTCGGAGTCTCGGAGTGTGAGCAGGTATGGGGTCAGTCTGAACGGGTAATAGCGCATGTCTCCGCTGGAAGAGCCGTCTGCGCTGATCCTGCAGAACATGGACTTCTCCTGGGTACGCTCCACTGGAGGGGGAGCTACACACATGCAGGAACAACATTTCTCATTTCTTGACAAGGCCAAAACATACATCTTACTAAACCTTCATATTCTTAAAAAATTCTAAGGGTTAAAACTGAGAACGATTAGTATACTATATCCTTGACTTGCACGTGACGTCAAAGCAAAACAGAAACCTGGATGTCGGCCATGTTGGTGGATATACAAATGTGTGGTCGAGCGACATTCCATACAAAACATAGTCAGGCATGCGCAACTCTCTTTGTTTTACTCCTGCTTTAAGCATTCTTTTAGCTCTGCCATATCTTTGTGCTGTATATGGTTATGATTACAACAGTACTCGTGACCGTGGCACGTTCCGATTTTTTAGAATTCTGTCTGTGATTCGGAAAGGGGGCGAGGAAACTCTGAGGCTTAGTATGGAGAGGAGACGAGCGCGGCTGAACAACATCGGCAGGGCTGATCTAATAGAGGCTAAAACCAAAACAGCTCGTGTTTGCAGTAATCGTTTTATCTCAGGTGAGATTCGAAAGCTTTCTCGAGAATATCATGGAAGAATTTTATTTCGTGTTGCTAGAATTTTGCTATAAAATGAGCGCTCTCTTGTCGTGGTTCACTCGGTCGTTGTTATAATTTTAACGTGTATTACCATTTCGCTTCTAGGAGCGAAATAATCCAGACTGGGCGCCCACTCAGAAAACGGGCTGTGTTTCGTCCAAAGTCAAACTTGATTCTTCGGCAGCCAAACCAGATAGAACATGATATCTGGGTACTCGATGGTCGGTAGAAGCATCTTATCTTCAGAAAAGTCTAACTTTTTTAAATAATATGGGTCAAAACCACACATATACTACCGTTCAAAAGTTTGGGGTCACCCAGACAATTTTGTGTTTTCCATGAAAATTCACACTTTTATTTCCCACCATAAGTTGTAAAATGAATAGAAAATATAGTCAAGACATTTTCTGGCCATTTTGAGCATTTAATCGACCCCACAAATGTGATGCTCCAGAAACTCAATCTGCTCAAAGGAAGGTCAGTTTTATAGCTTCTCTAAAGAGCTCAACTGTTTTCAGCTGTGCTAACATGATTGTACAAGGGTTTTCTAATCATCCATTAGCCTTCTGAGGCAATGAGCAAACACATTGTACCATTAGAACACTGGAGTGAGAGTTGCTGGAAATGGGCCTCTATACACCTATGGAGATATTGCACCAAAAACCAGACATTTGCAGCTAGAATAGTCATTTACCACATTAGCAATGTATAGAGTGGATTTCTGATTAGTTTAAAGTGATCTTCATTGAAAAGAACAGCGCTTTTCTTTCAAAAATAAGGACATTTCAAAGTGACCCCAAACTTTTGAACGGTAGTGTATCTATCTTCTCTTTGTATCGAATCTTCGCTCGACCGTGCAAATACTGAGAAAATTCAGCATTGTTTACAGACACGCTTTCAGCGGCTGCCATCATAGTTGCTTTGTATATCCACCATCATGGCAGACATGACGTAGCACATTTTGATCACATGGTTGCAAGTCAACTATACTTGATACGTTGATATTAGTATGTACTTGATACTAGATATTTTGCCAAATAGGTTCTCCAGCTTTATTGATTAGAGACTAGTATGAGTAAAATCACCACACACACACACACGCACGCACCAGATCCGATGCAGGAAGCCCATGACGGTAATTTACAGGGGGCAGTGCTGCTGTAGAAAGTGCTGACGTCCTGAGGGGCGAGAAGCTCTGAAAACAGTGCCCCCTGCAGCTTCTCTGGTTTACTGCGCAACAAAGATGAACCCTGCGGAGAGATGTACACCACCTTCCCCGACAGGAAGGATACTGCCATGGAGAACGTGTCCTAAAAAGAAGGGAGAGTGACAGCTTGCATATATCACTATTGACTTTACTGTTACCATATTCCATGACTGCATCATTACATCGGAGTTTTGATGTAAAATGTGATATTTAAGAAACCTAAAGTTGACGTGTAATTACAAGCATGCTAGTACACACTCAGTCTCTCTGATAGCACTTTTTTTCTCCCAAATTTGGTCACTTTCCAGTTCCCACCCACTAGCCAGATCTACTCCATCATACAAAAGCCAACCAGTGAGAGTAACGGCGAACATGTGCTTCCTCTGAGACACATGATGCAAACCACTACATCGTTTCACAGTGTTGCTCATGTTGCATCACAGCACAGCATAACACACTTGGAGGAAATCTCATTCTGCTTCCTTCTGCATACAAATCCATACACACACACGAATGTTTAGTGCCACTTTGACTGACAGGGAAGAGAGACAGAGTATGCCATCCCTCCAGTCCAGAGAGCAGGACAATTTTAGTCCTCTGGCTCCTGGCCACAGATGGCTGTGGCAGTGTCTGGATTGAATCTCATGATCTCCTGGAAATATGGCAAACGCTGTTCGATCACACCACTTGGAATCCCCTGATCGGCAACATTTATTCAGTGCCAGTATGACCTAAGTGAATGCCTGATTTAATTAATGAAGAAATCATTAAATTATGCAAGAATAAATAGACAGCAGACTTTAAATTGGCAAATTCCAAAGAATGATGAAGAGTTCACCAATATCAGTGACCAAAATGATGCTCTTGAACCATTTAAGATAATGTGAAAGTAACTGTGTAACTCAGCTTCTTGCTTCTTTCTGAACATAATTAAAATTCGGGGGCATTTTCGGGTGAAAGCTCTTCCTGGATTCTATGCGCTTGTTTATAATTTTATGACGATTTACAATTCATAAAACATCCCACAGCACATAAAGATCTACAAATAGTTTTTGTGCAAATGTACATTTTCACACACACACCTCAAGGTGGGTTTGGTGTGAAAAGAAGGATGGCTGTAATGAAAAGAACCCGATCCCAACTGTAAAATACGGTGGAAGTTCTGTGATGTTTTGGGGCTGTTTTTCCTCCAAAGGCCCTGGAAACCTTGTTAGGGTACAGGGCATCATGGACTCCATGAAATACCAGGACATTTTTTTTTCTCCGTGCTTCCACAGAAGGCGGTCGCATTTTCTGCTCTCCCTCTCCCTCCTTTTTTTCCCTGCTTGTGCTTCTGTGTCTTGTCTCGTCTGCTGTACTTTTTGAAGAGACTCTCCCTGCATTACTTTCTAAACTAAAAAAAGCATGGAATTGATAAACTGGTCTAACGAAATTGACACAGTTTTCTCGACGAGAAGTTTGGGTTCGGGGTAACCCGTCTGTCCTGCCGGAACGTTTGCGGCTGGTTACACGATGGATGCATGGGAGCGGTGGCGGGTCGTGTGCCTGGCGGTTCTTTCTGTGGAGGACATTGAAGATATCTACCTATTAGGAACCATGATTACAGGACTTTTGCTGATTGGATTAGGCATTGCCCTGGTATATCAAGGAAATCAGACAACGGTGACAGCTGTTCAAAGCCCCACAAAGCTGCCCGATATGATTGGAGTGGTGGGCAAAGCTGTTGGCACTAGGACTGTGGACATTCAGAACTTTAACCACAAAATAGTTGTTATCTCGGAGCAGCTTTCAGCTTTGCAAGGAATACGTTTTTCGGAGATCAATTTGAATAGAATGGATGGAATGGACAGATATGGACGAGCGGCGTGGACGTGCAAAGACTGCGTCTGGAAAGACCAAACAATTCATATCTTATCGACATTCGGTGCCCTGAGACAGCACCGGCCTTGGTTCAGGCCGTTGCTGAGGCGACATTTCCCACTGAAGGTCACTGCCGGGAGACACTCTCGCATTCCTCGCATTCCTTCTCTAACTTTCCGCGGTCGCCATTTTTACCCCCAGTGTGACAAGCGGGTGCGTGACCAGCGCCTTCATGGCTGCAGGAGCGGATGGCTGCTTGCTTGCTCTGGATTACCTCCTCCCCTCCCCCCTCCCCCCTTACCCCCTACCCCTGATCCCCCCCCCCCAAGTCCCGTGTTTAAAGTGTACTTGTGCTGTTGTGTGCTTATGTGCAAAGGTTTTTTAAATGTTCCCACACTGTACTCCTGACAGGAGCATAGTGGGGGGGTGTTCTTTTTTTCCTTATCTCTCTTCATGTTGTGTTTCCTTTTTATCTTTATCCCTGTCTTCCTGTCCTGTCTACCCTATGTCAATTGTATGTTGTATATGTACAGACAGGTTGACGGCTAATTTCGCTGGTACATGTGACTAGTGACAATAAAGGGCATCATCATCATCATCATTTTAAATCAAAGTCTGGCTGCCTCTGGCAGGAAACTAAAACTGGGTCGTCACTGGATCTTCCAGCAGGACAATGATCCAAGCATATGTCCAAATCAACACAAAAATGGTTCGCTGACCACAGAATCAAGCTTCTGTCCTGGCCCTCTCAGTGCCCTGACCTGAACCCCACTAAAAGCCTGTGGGCTGAGCTGAAGAGGAGAGAGCACAAGAGAGGGCCGAGAACCCTGGATGATGTGGAGAGATTGTGTAAAGAGGAACGGTCTCCGATGCCCTGCTCTGCATCTCCGACCTTATAAAATGTTATAGGAGACTCAGTGCTGTTTTACTGGCAAAGGGAGGTTGTACAGAGTATTAAATACAGGGGTGCCAATAATAGTGGCACATGTTTTTGATGAAAATTATTTCTTGAAGAGGGATTTGTTTTTCTACGAATAAATTTCAGTTAAAGGTCAGATTTTTCTCATTTTTTTTCCAGTGTGTGATGAAGCGACTTCACCAAAAGGTGGATTTTTTGCTAATCTTTACAAAGGGTGCCAATAATTGTGCAGGGTACTGTGTGTGATTTTTATATTAGTGCCAGTCAAAAGTTTGGGCACCCCTACTCATTCATAGGTGTTTCTGTATTTTGATTATTTTCTACATTGTAGAACAACACTGAAGACATCAAAACTATGAAAGAACATCTGAAACATATATGGAGTTGTGTGGTAAACAAAAAGTGTTAAAAACAAAAAACATGTCTCATAATTTAGATTCTGAAAGTAGTCACCGTTTACTTTGATGACGTTTTGTACACTATTGGCGTTATCTTAACCAGCTTCATGAGGTAGTCACATGGAACGCTTTTCAATTAACAGGTGCCTCGTCAAAAGTTAATGAGTGCATAATAAACATACAGTAAACAGCCCTATTCCACAACCGCAGTAATCCATATTGTGTCAAGGAACTGCTCGACTAAGTCAAGAGAAACGACATCCATCATCACATTAAGACATGAAGTGACTTTTAATTAATAAAAATAATGACTGAATTAAAAGGTGTGTGTCCAAACTTGTCACTGGTACTATTTTTAATAAATGAGGCACAAAACGCAGATTTTGAGAGAGAGAGAGAGAGAGAGAGAGAGAGACAGAGAGAGAGGTATGAATTTGGATAAAAGCGTAAAAAAAGGCATGAGGGAAGAGGAACATTCTGGTCTCACATGTACTAACCCTACTCTTTATGAAAAAACAGGACCCTTCAGTAAACAAGAGGCTTTAATGGATATTGCAACAGATACAGGTATTAGAGCCCTGAGAGAGAGAGAGAGAGAGAGAGAGAGAGAGAGAGAGAGAAGGGGAAGCCAATATATTATCCAAATTGGGGAAAAGAGAGAATGATAAAGGGGCTAGAAGATAAAGAGAAAAATATTGTATGAACACTTGAATATATATGTGTGTGTGTGTGTGTGTGTGTGTGTGTGTGTGTGTACATACTGTGTTTTTCAGCGTATATTCTGAGGTAATGTTATCAAGCTCTTCTATGGTAAATGTGGAAAGATCCAGACTGCAACCATGACACTCTTCAACATTCCATTGGTGATAATACTCCTGATTGGCTGGAAAAACAAAGAAGCAAAAGACATGAATACACACTTCAAAGGGGCAGTCTGTCATGTTTAGAGCCCACTGCTGCCTTCAAATCAAACTGCAGTAGAGGCTTTGCACCGTCACGTAACCCCCATAGCAACGGTAACTACGCCGCCATGACCGGGGGTACGCTTGTAGCGCTTCACTCAGACGAGTTAGTTGTTACTGACAGGTATGGGAAGGTTTCACTGCGTTTCTGGATGTGCAAATCGTTTTGAACGAAACAAAGACATCGGAATTTTTAATTTGCCAAAAGTAATTCATCAGCAGGGGGGGAAAAAAAATGAGAGAAATTTCTAAATGTAGAAGTGAAAATGAGGGAGGAAAAAAATTTAGCGGGACTCGGTGTTGAATGGAGAGGTCAAAAACCCTATGGTATGCTCACTTCATTTCCACAAAGGTAAAGCCTAGGTCACAACCGGACGTACGATTTTTTGGCCGTGCGATTTTTGGCGTTTCCCAAATCGCTGCGTTTTTTTTGTTCATGCGCGTTGGCCGTAAGTTTGTCTTGCAACCTGAAAAAAACGTAAGCGCCCGTAGAGTTTGTTTGACATGACAAAGAACCTCTGCGGCCAGTCTACGGCTCGAAAATCAGCACGTCACATGTGCGCCCTCCATGCGTTTCACGCGCGCCCTCTGTGCGTTTCTCGCATTTTTTGCATGTAGACCGGCTGTAGGAGCACGTACGGCCAGTTGTGACCGAGGCTAATGAATTAAAAAAAAAAAAAAATTCACAACTGGAGCAAGGTGCTCATTCATATACAGTGACGTGAACGTGAGTGTCAACACAGCGTCTCTGCAGAGCTACTTTCATCGAGATTTAAAGAAAGTGCATTTACGTTCGGGAATCCTTCGGAGCGCGTTGTGCGTGCGCTTGGGACCCAGTCATTATGGGAAATACCTGATACTGATTTGAGTGCAATCAGCACATGCACATAAGGACACAGAGGCTTTGTGAAGTATTATCATTATCACAGTCACGTTTGTTTCTATCCATGTCTCTGACTCTGCTTTGTTTCATTTTGTTTTTGTAAATATCACGCTTGCTAATACACTCTTCCTGCACTTAGACCCGTCTACCGCTGCACACCTGACAGAATACTTGCAAAGTCTCCGTGAAAACAGCGTCCTCATGTACATGTGCTGATTGTGCTCAAATCAGCATCAGGTGTTTCCCATAATGACTGGGTCCCAAATGCACGCACAACGCGCTCCGAAGGATCCCTGAATGTAAATGCAATTTAAGTCTCGGTGAAAGTGTGTTGATGCTCATGTTCACATCACTGTATAAGAATGAGCACCTTGCTCCAGCTGTGAAATTTTTTTTTTTTTGGAATTCTTACCTTCGTGGAAATGAAGTGAGTATACCATCGGGTTTTTGAGCTCTCTGTTTGACACCAAGTCCTGCTGAATGTTTTTTCCCCCCATTTTCCTTTCTACGTTAAGAAAACTCTGTAGTTTTTTCCACGATGATGAATTACTGTTGGTAAATTAAAAAATTCTGATGTCTTTGTTTCGTTCAGAACGATTTGCACGTCCAGAAACGCGGCGAAACCTTTCCATACCGAACAATAACAACTAACTTGTCTGAATGAAGCACTACAAGCGTGCCTCCTGTCATGGCACCCTAGTTACCACTGCTATGGGTGTGTGTGTGTGGGGGGGGGGTCACGTGACGGTGCAAAGCCTCTATTCCAGTGAACCATCATCACTTAACTCCATAGCTGAATCTCCGTATGCCTAATGAGCTGCCATTTAACAAAAAAACGGGGAAAAAACAGAGCACACTCATACAAACAAATGCAGTGGCCTCTCACCTTGGACTTGTTTGACACAGCTAAGAGCGTATTTGAGGGCGCTGAGGGTGCTGGAGCGTCCTTTGGTCTTCTTCTCAGCAGGCAGACGAATCTTGAGCTCCTTCAATGCCCTCATCAGCTCCTTCTGCGTCTGCACGCGAGCTGACTGTTCACTGCTGCAGCCGCTGGTGGATGAAGGGTCCTGCTCTGAGCTTGCACTCAACAAACTGTATGCCAGTGAGCTGCTGGGGGGAGACAGACTCTGGGAGTTTGAGCTGGGACGGTGAGTAAAGAGAAACAAAGAAAGAAAGGGAGTTGGAGAAGCAGAGAGAAATGAAGGCAGGCAGTGAATTGAGAGAAAATGAATATTACACTTAGTGTATTAGCACTTACACTACCGTTCAAAAGTTTGGGGTCACCCAGACAATTTTGTGTTTTTCATGAAAAGTCACACTTTTATTTCCCACCATAAGTTGTAAAATGAATAGAAAATATAGTCAAGACATTTTTCTGGCCATTTTGAGCATTTAATCGACCCCACAAATGTGATGCTCCAGAAACTCAATCTGCTCAAAGGAAGGTCAGTTTTATAGCTTCTCTAAAGAGCTCAACTGTTTTCAGCGGTGCTAACATGATTGTACAAGGGTTTTCTAATCATCCATTAGCCTTCTGAGGCAATGAGCAAACACATTGTACCATTAGAACACTGGAGTGAGAGTTGCTGGAAATGGGCCTCTATACACCTATGGAGATATTGCACCAAAAACCAGACATTTGCAGCTAGAATAGTCATTTACCACATTAGCAATGTATAGAGTGGATTTCTGATTAGTTTAAAGTGATCTTCATTGAAAAGAACAGTGATTTTCTTTCAAAAATAAGGACATTTCAAAGTGACCCCAAACTTTTGAATGGTAGTGTAAGTCTATCTAGGGTGCGTGATATTACAGATCCATTTAACATGCCTTTCTACTAAAAACAAAACAAACATCCTTCCTTTGTTCTATATCCCTATAATCTTGCTCATTTCACCTCATTTCTCTCACCTCTTGTTGCTCTCAGTGGTCTCCATCATCATGCCAGAATCTTTGCCGTTATGACTTGAGGAGCTCTGGTAACTTCGCATGGACTGTCGTCCCCTGGAGCCGTTCTCTCTCTCCAGCCCTCCTTCACTCTCCCTCTCTCCGGAGTCGTTGCCACTCGATAACGCGTCCATGTCGTCCGAATTCGGCCCCCGGTTATCACTGGCTAAACCTGCGGGTCCTGACTCGCCTCCCGGAGACGATCCTGTCCGGCCACTGGCTGGATTTGATGATGGGGAGCTGCCACTCATGCTTGGCGAGCTGCTCTGTTGCACCACCTCTTCTTCCTCCTCAGGCCCTGCTGCTCCCACCCTAAGCGCATTGCTGGGGGCAGAGTCCGAGTTGTCATCACTCATAGTACGGTGAAAATCCCGGGTGATAAGTCTCACCTGTCTCGTTTGAAAAAGTAGTATAAATTTCACTAGGTTGGGCTGCAGGAACTGGAGACGCAAATCATTTTGAGTTGAATCTTCCTCATTGGCTAACGCAGAACATTCTAGATATGTTTTGTAACACAGAGTTCCCTTTACGAGTCTTAAAAGCAAGTGAGTGGACAACTTGTAACCTCCAACCCCTTGGGGAAATGATGATGAACTGTGAGATTATCCTTTTTCATGAGCAAGAAGTAAATAAACTGTTAATTTCAGAAGCTGTGGCAGCCAAAATACATGCAGGCAAAAATGACTGCTTATGAAACAGTCTTGGATGCAATCTTGCAGCCAGATGGACACAGAGTGAGAAAGTGAAAAAGCAGCAAAAAAAAAAAAGCAGCCTTAAAGCCTCAACTCTCCTTTTTCAGGATTTGTCTGCTCTTCTTCTCTTTTTTTTCCTGCTTGCTCTGGTCCTCTATGCCGTTGTCTAGAAGCTTTGGAAGAAAAGAAAGAGGTGCATTAATTAATAACTACTTATTAACTGAGCACGAGGTCCTTACGGGAAAATATCAGACCGAGGTCTTGACATTACAGACCGTACAAAAAGACTGAAGTCTGATATTTTCCTGTAAAGCCCGAGCAAGCGAGGTTAATAAGGAATTTATTATATGGCTTTTATAATTCTAAGATTAAAATAGACGGTCATTATAATAAGGTGTGACGGTGCTTTCAGTCACGTCATATTTGTGACGTAGTTGAGTCACGCATGCAGAATAAAACGGCTAGCGGTTTCAAAACTGAATTTCTGTTAGCGGTTTCTGAATGCTCTTCATTGCTCATTTCTTGAATAACTCTGTGACTTGTGTTTGTCTTTCGGCCATTTTTCATTCCATTTTGGTTTCCATTTCATCTTTTTTGTTGTTTTGTTTTTCTACAACATTGAAAGCCTTGGAAAGAAAAAAAAGTCTGTAATCGCCCATGGGCATTACGGGAAAATCCTGCCCGCCAAGGAACCAATCAGAGCGCACGATTTTACCGGAAGTAGCTCGTGCCATATAATAAAAGGACATAATCTGAATGTTGTATTTGGCTTTGCTCTTTTATAGTTCTCATGAATTTCAGGTGTAAATCAACCACACAGGCACACAAGCAATTATGAACAAGAGTGCTCCGAGAACACAATATCCCACGCTGCCAACTATATCTGTGCTATAAGTGCTTAATACACCCTCATGAAATTGTCAAAGTACAAGTTTGGTAATCGAGGGCCATGACTCTGGTGAAATGCGACTGAATTGAACGAAACTGCAATATGCATATTACCGACATATAACAAAGAATCCTGTCAAGTTTTGTGAAATTCTTCCAAAAATTGTGAGAGGAGTTGATTTCAGAAGGTGAGCACCCTTCCCGGGACGGACGGACAGACAGATGGACGGATATCACCACGACATAACCTCCCTTCGTGCCTTTTGGCCAACAGAGGATAAAAATGACCATTAAATCAACTCACCCCATCCTCAGACATGTCTGGGTTCTCCTTCTTGTAAAACCTTCTCTCTACCATTTTCACAACTAGACCTCTGACTTTTTATACACTCAGTCTGCCACAACCCAGCAGCAGACCTGGGCTCAGATGGTTATGTGCTTGGAGGTGAAAACAGATGCAAGACAAGGTAGATCTACTGGATGGATATGCCACATCAACTGGACTACACATCAGCATCAACAAAACCAAGGTGCTGATAGCTAATGCCAACAAGAGAGAGCCGGTGAAGAGAAAAGGAAACGTCATCCAGGAAGTCGAAGATTTCACCTACCTTGGCAGCATCATAGAACAGGAAAGAATGTAAGAGCCAGAATGGGAAAAGCCAGGACAGCTTTTGGAATGCTGGGTAACATCTAGAAGGCACGCTTCCAACATCTCGACCTCCCACTACATTGCGGATCTTCAATTCAAACGTGAAATCAGTTTTGTTGTATGGGGCAGAAACTTGGCGAACAACAAAAACACTCCTGAAGAAAATCCAGGCTTTTGTCAACCGATGCCCATGCAGGATCCTAAGGATATGGCGGCCAGAAGAGTTTACCAATGAAGAGTTGCTGACAAGAACAAAAGAAACGCCCATGGTAACCCAAATACAGTGAAGAAAATGGGGGTGGATTGGCCAAACCCTACAGAAACCTAGGAACTACATCACAAGACAGGCGTTACAGTGGAAGCACCAGAAAAGAAAAGAGAGGTCACCCCAGAATACCTGGAGACGGAACACAACGGCAGAGATCCAGACAGCTGGCTACACCCGGAAGCAGCTGGAGAAAGAAGCACAGAAAAAGACAGAGTGGAAGAGGATTGTCAGTGGCCGACGTTCTTCTTTGGAACCACAGGCTTAAGCAAGTAAGCAATTGGAGGTGAAAGCTGCGCATGTAGAAGGTCAGAGAGTGCCTCTGTTTATAGCATCGACCACAGTCAGCAAGTTAGGCAGCGCTTCAGTGTATCTACATATACTATTCAGTTATGCTTTTTAAATGACAATTAACTTTTCCTTGTATTTAGAGGGAAAAAAAAATAAATCACACTTCACACCAACGTTCTCAAATTCACTCAGGTTTTAATGTCTGGCCTGTCGGTCAAAAAACCCCAATGATTTTAAACCCATTTGCAGTTATTTGGGTGTTAATTTTGGAAGCTATATTTAAGAGTAGGCAACGTTCTTGATTTAGATATGACGAATCAACAGAAGTACATCACATGCCGCTTTCTTTGGTTGTATAAAATGATCACCCAGTCTAGTTAAAGGGGAACTGGAGTCATTTTTAAACTTGCTTTATTTCTTAATTAACGTTATTCAATTACGTTTTCGGTTTTATTAATCTCATGTCGTGACTCGCATTGGCATGTTATATTACACTTATCAGCCTCTAGCAACGTTGAATGTAGTTCGTATGGTCCACGGCAGGCGTCGCTTATCCACGCGATCTTCACGAGACTTGTACGAGACTTCAAACGTGAAGTGTCAGTGCCGCCATTTTGAAAACTGTTTACACAGCGGCCAGATCGCCAGACCATTCCAATTTAGATTAATTTCGAGATTTGCCAGCTTCATCAGTGAAGATTATTCCATACGACTTCGAACCAACGTGGAGTAGAGAAGAGTTGGAAAGGCGACAGGATAAGGGCTACTCCGTCGCGCTGGTATTTACGTCATTACTGTCGCACAATTAAAACGTGCCAGATCAGGCGGCTAGTGGGTTTTCAAAATAATAAATACATGCATGCATGTGTTTTTGTGATAAATACATATTATACTGAGCGTATTTCCCACATAATCCTCACTAAGGTTTCGGACAGCACTACAAAATGGTGTCCCCACTATATAGTGTCCTATGTAGTGAGTAGGGAGCGATTTTGGATGCAGGGAAAACTCCCGGCTTGATTACATCAGCATTCGAAAGAGGGCGCACGCGTCTTTTGACAACGTTGGCACATGTTGGTCGCTTTGATTTCCGCTGTACGTTTTACTTCCGTCCTACAATGTCTCGAACAGGTCTCAACGAATCTCGTTTACGGCCATTGCTTTGACATATGGACTGATATATTACAGAGCATATTTCAAACACTCAGAACTTGCTATAGCAGCGACAAAATAGCTATCAAAAGTGCATTCCTATATTTAATAATACGAGATAAATAGAATTTTGAAAATGAAAAAAATTGGCCTTCAGTTCTCTTTTAAATTCCATTACGCAACACGGTGGATAGTGAGTTGTTGTTTTTTTTTTTAACCATTTCCCTGTACAGACGTGATCTATGTATCCGGAACCATTTTAATGCCGCAAATGCTTAAGACTATTTCTGCACTCTCACAGCACTGAAATGGATATTTCTGAGTGGCTCTGTTTCTATATGTCTCATCTCTTAAGCTCCTCGGTTAGCAGTATATTAAGTGTCGCAGGTCTGTGCGTCACTCGTTTCTTGGATTGCTGGTGATGTTTGGAGAGATCTGAAGCTGGTTTTGACACTTCTTATTTTAGAGTTAAAATAAATGCAACCTTGCTGTTCATTTTTTTTTTTACTGTGTACCACCCACAGAGGCTTGAAATCTTAGTGCTTCTTTACATCACTAGCACTGTTTGGCTCACAGATAACTGGTTCCGGGAATCTGCAGTCTGTGGACGTTCTTTACACGGCCATTTTTGCTTGATGACTTGTTGAAAACCATGAACAAATCATGAGACAAGATTGTCTAAAACGGGATCACACACACCGTGAAAGAGTCAACACTAAAAAATCCCTCTAAATTGTAAAATGTTCCTGTCGCCATCCCATTGCCTGCAGACTTGTAGTGCTCGAGTCCAGGACTTGGACTGGAGTCTGACTCGTGCCCTAATTTTAAGGACTTGTGACTTGACTTGAGCGTTGATGACTCGGACTTGGACTCGTAAATTGGAGACGAGGACTGATTTTTTCTTTATTTTTTGGAGCATGCCATAAAAATTTTGCATGAGATATTTATATCTACATTAATTTTTGTATTAATTTCGTGCAAGAGTGTCACATCTGCATGCCTTGGCATGTGCATCAGATAGACTCTCGGGCGCCATCTGTAAATGACTCGCACCTGTACAGGATTAGGGTGCAATCATCCATCCATCCATCCATCCATCCATCCATCCATCCTCTGTAGCCACTTATCCTGTGCAGGGTCGCAGGCAAGCTGGAGCCTATCCCAGCTGACTACGGGCGAAAGGCGGGGTACACCCTGGACAAGTCGCCAGGTCATCACAGGGCTGACACATAGACACAGACAACCATTCACACTCACATTCACACCTACGGTCAATTTACAGTCACCAGTTAACCTAACCTGCATGTCTTTGGACTGTGGGGGAAACCGGAGCACCCGGAGGAAACCCACGCGGACACGGGGAGAACATGCAAACTCCACACAGAAAGGCCCTCGCTGGCCACTGGACTCGAACCCGGACCTTCTTGTTGTGAGGCGACAGCGCTAAACACTACACCACCGTGTAAGGCGCAATCAGCACGCCTATATAAAAACTGTGAAAACACACTTACTTTGCAAAGTACTGAGTTGCATTGCTGACACATTACCGAGCCTTATTTCCTTGTTTGGTTTCCTGATCCCTGATTTCCTGTTTCTCGTCTTTGATTCTGCCGAGTCTACGATAGCCTGTTTGCGCCTCGCTCGACCTGTTGCCTGTTTCACTGTTTTACGATTTTGCCTGCTGTTCTGGATTGTTTACCTGTCTTCACTTATATTAATAAACACACCTTCTGCACTTACATCCGTCTCCCAACCATCTCCGACAGAACACTTCGCACTCCCTGATAAACAGAATGCACATTCACCTGTTCACACGTCATGTTCAGGAACAAACTAATGCTAATGGTGCTAAAACAGCCACCGTCAAATGGTGCGGTTGGAGTGTTGGACTCGACTCGAAATTGTCTTTAATGACTTGGACTTGAACACTGGGGACTTGAGGTTTAGTGACTCGGTTACAACACCGATTGCCTGTGCCATTCACTATGAAGTAAGATCTGCTGCACAAGTCATGACTGAAATGCTGCTGCTGCTCATGACTAAATAAGTGCAGTAACTTGTGACTTCCAACATCAAGGCCAACAAGCTGTTCTTTGTCCTTCACATGACCACACGCTTACAGCCACAAACTCCATCATCCCAACGCTGAAGGAAATACCCACTGATTTACATTTCTTTGACTGATGCGTCAAGTTTGATATTTTACATGCATGTGATTGCTCATTTAAATACAGACATGCCCACAATTAACCATTTATGGTACACATACATTGTCGGAGGGACGAATCGGACCGAAAACCCAAAGTCCTCCCGGAGTGAGTCGAGGGTTGTTGGTAAAACCCGGGATGGAACAGGACGTGACATATTACTCGGGCAGTGACCTCCCCACGGTTGCTGCTAAAACCGGTGACATCCTGTTCTGTCCCAGGTTTTATTAATTGCCTGAGCCGAGCAGTAAAGGCGGAGTACGCCGTATAGACAAAATAGAGAATGAGTGGAGCAGCCGTCTGATTTCTAAACTGGATATTGCTGCCATCTCGCCCTTACGTGGAAGAAGCGAATGAACAGAGAACTGAACGAACAACTGAAAGTCAGATTGTTTCAAAACAGTCGGCCACAAGATCGGCCTTCAAGAAGCGAGAACACAGACGGGTAAGCTCCGACTCTCATTTGGATACAAAACAACAAAAACAACTTGTTTACCTGCATTTAGATTAATACATGTAACTTGTATTGTGTGTTTAAGTTACCGGTATAAGATTATTTAATTTGCTTCAGAATGTGATTGTCTCAGTTCATCTGATTATTTAATTAGCCTTTTATGTTTTATCAGTGAAAATGCATGCATGTACATGTATGTTGCATAAGTTATAACACCCATCCTGTTTTAATGAGAGTCAACCCACAATCAGTGAAGTCAAATCAGTCTTAGTTGAGCAAGTCGGTGACGGGATTTCTTACTTTCACCAGAAAATTTTTTTTATATGACTTTGGTCTATAGCTGTCAAAGGCCTCGGCCTTAAAACCGGTTATGGCAGTGACGTCACGCACTCAGGGCTGACTGGATCAGCGGGGCAGCTCGAATGCCAACTTTGCGGTCAATTTTAACGCTAAAAAAAAATAAACATTATATATATATATATATATATATATATATATATATATATATATATATATGTAAATCTACCAGCTGGGAGGTCTGTATTGTGAAATACCATACTGACCGAGGCGTCTGGGCCGAGGTCAGTATTCAAGGCCGAGGTCACGGTATTTCACGATACGGACCGACCTTAAGCTGGTAAATAATTTTATTTTTTTCTTTACCAAATTCTAACAGAAAATGAGAGCGCCCGAAAGGCAAAACCAAGCCGAGCCGCCATTTTGAATCCTCATTCACAGCTGTAATGCAAATGGCTTCCTCCTTGGTATACAAGTGCACTTCCATGGCAGGAAAAAAAACTACATTTTGCCACCTATGTCGTCCCCTATTTATACAAATAGGAGTCATTCAGGATTCAGCCATGTTTTTGCTCGGCGTTAGCAACAGTTACAGGTTTTTAGCTTTCTCCAGAAATGTTCTTTTATTTCGTCATCATCAGGGTAGTAAAACTCGCTTTCACTGTGAACACTGTCATTATCGCTATCTGGGCTCAAACCCAGAACTTTCTTGCTGTGAGACGACCGTGCTAACCACTATACCACTGTGCCACCACTGTGCCGTATTAATTATGGATGCTGTGTGAAACTAATAGGCAACAACTCCAATGGTTAAGAGCTGGTTCTTGTTTTTTATTCCTGCTACACAAACTAAACAGTTAAGACATTTTTAAAGCTATACTGCCTTTCAGATTTTTCAAGTGTAGGTCATAAAAAGAATTTTCCCTGACATCCGATTATTTTTCTTTAGTGGACTGAAAGCTACTGAATTCAAATCACAGACTTCCAATTTTATTAATTTTTTAAAAAATAGAACAATTAATGAATTTAGGGCCATGTGGCCCTAAATTCTCTGCTATTTTTTCCTGCTTCACCATGACCCAATTCAAAATACTACGTCATGCGTCACGTGGTGAGCGTTCCCCGTTCACGCAAGGCATTGTGGGATACAAATTTGAAACAAGAGAGAAAAATGGAGGATGTCAGTGTGCAATTGAAACGTGAAAGAAAGACCGACTACAGTAATGGAAAGCGAGAAGAAAAGATGTCATGTTGTGAAGGAAAGGAAACGCAGGACCAAACTAATAAATATCGGCGGTCGGCGAGTACTTCGGTGTGATCACCTGTTCGTTTAGCGACAGAATGATGGAACTGTCAGCGCGCGGTCAATGTAAACCTGTAGATGGCAGTAATGCAACACTGTGGATGCCAGCTGCCGTAAAATCCAAGGGATGAAGAAGACGACGATGACTAAGGTCTGCGCATGCGCACACAAGACTTCCTCTGTCTGCTTGACTGCGCAAAGCGAGCGATTTTATGCATATTTGTTAAGGAATCCCCTCAAATTAAATAACTTTCCAGACACAGAATGGCCTAGTTTTTTTTTAAGATATTAAAAAAATAAACATATATCACCATGACCAAATTTCAGAGGGAACTAAATTTCACTGATTTTATGAAATCGAAAAGCCGTCTACTTTTAACATACAATATATAATGGTCCATTTTTTCCCCCAGTTTTGTATAACATTTACATACAGGATTCTAGTGACAGTGATGCTGATACAGCCTTCATTTGGTCCAGATTGAAATAATACTAATAAAAAAAGACTGTCAGAAAGATAAAAAAAGTGCAATCAAATGAAAACATTTAAAAATACCATCAAAATAGTATGACATCAAACTGATTCACTCATTCTGTTCTTTGACCCACGCAGAAATAATGATCTTTTCCATCATTCTGAAGTGTTTGTCTTACCCCTTCCATTATCTGCTTTATTACGCAGTTGAAGTGACTACAAATCAGATGGAAGACCACGATAATAATTTCTCCAGTGATTTTTCAAGAACCCTTCAAATAATCATTGAGCCCTGATCTGAATTGCTTTTAATTACCTCCTGAAAACAATTGCTCTCTTATTCGATGATCAGGGATGTAAGATACCAGATGTGTTTAGCCAAACAAACAATTAAATTCAATTTTATTTGTATAGCATTTTTAACAATGGGCATTGCCACAAAGCAGCTTTACAGAAATACACTATATAACTTTTAAATGTATAAATTTTTCCCTAGTAAGCAAACCAGAGGCGATGGTGGCGAGGAAAAACTCCTAGAGACGACATGCGGAAGAAACCTTGACAGGAACTCAGAAGTGAAACAATCCTCATCTGGGTGACACTGGATAGTGTGATTATTTATAATTTCTCCCCTATAACTGTATACTTTTTTGTTTTAGCTGGGCACTGCCCAAACTGATAATCGCATCATCAGTTTTTCTTTGGCTAATCAAACACTCTTATCAGAGCAGTTGGGGGTCAGGTGCCTTGCTTAAGAGCACTTCAGCCATTCCTGCTGGTCCAGGGAATCGAACCGGCAACCTTTTGGTCCCAAAGCTGCTTCTCTAGCCATGGCTTCCCCATATAACTGTATACTATATAGTCATAAAGTGCAATTGCGTAAACAGGAACTTATGAGCAAACAAAAATGATTAGTGTTTGACAAATTGTCATGCTCCGCCCCGAACTTCCACTCCAGAGATTACTTATCTCCCAGGTCAGCGCTAATCCAGATCCGGGACGGGAATTCCATCTTGCCTGCATTCACTTCCTGTTTTTTTCTGCCGTGTAGATAAACGCCATTCTCAGTGATTTGGATGTGGCCCAAATATTCTTGACTCTGAGGACATTATTATCTGCTCCCATTTCCTCAGTATTACATAAGTGTTATGAGAATGAAAAACCTGATGGTGCATATTGATGTGACTGTCACAGTTATTGAGTACACTGTCAGAAATAGGGGTACAATAGGAGTCTAGTTCTATCCCCCAAGGTACAGTCTATACTAATGTACCCCCATGGGCGCATTGTCCTGGAGCAACAGCACACCCGCTTGAAGCTTTCTTTCCTCTCCTTTTTTCTTTGAGTGCTTCTTTCAGTTGAGTTTTTGTGGACAGGGATATAAGGCTTTATAGTATACAGTTATACCCCAAAATGGGGGTCACACCCCTTGTTTCCGGGTGAGGCCAAGAACTTTTTGAAGTACCCTCGTTTTATGATAAACTCACTTTTTCAGTGCTTGTGCACATCCATTTGGGTACTTGGAGTGCCTAACACACAAACTCTCAAATAAGACAATCAAAGGGTGGCACGGTGGTGTAGTGGTTAGCACGGTCGCCTCACAGCAAGAAGGTTCTGGGTTCGCGGCCGGCGAGGGCCTTTCTGTGCGGAGTTTGCATGTTCTCCCCGTGTCTGCGTGGGTTTCCTCCGGGTGCTCCGGTTTCCCCCACAGTCCAAAGACATGCAGGTTAGGCTAATATGGGACGGCCTTGAGCGAGGCACCTAACGCCCAACTGCTCCCCTGGCGCTGTTAGCATGGCTGCCCACTGCTCTGGGTATGTGTGTGTGCTCATTGCTCACATGTGTGTATTCACTGCTTCAGATGGGTTAAATGCAGAGAGGAAATTTCACAGGTGTGTGATGAATAAAGTTGTGCTTTCTTTCTTTTTCAAATAAGTCAGTTTCCTTTGGACTGCTTATTTCAGAAAATGTGCTTCATCAAGTCGTTCAGATTTGGCTCCTCTTTCTATGTCACAAGCGGAACTCATTAGAACTATGCTGCTGCTTCATCCGAGTATCTCCACTCACAGCTTGAGAACTGCCTTTGTGAATGAATATTCAGGAGGAAAGTGCTACCTGATTGACCGGAGACAGATAGGGGTGGGGGAGCAGTGATTCATTATCATTTAAAGGAACAGTAACTCAAATCGGCTGTTTCGAAATAGGGCTGTCTAGACAGGATGAGAAGGTGCTGTGGTGTTTTATCCTTGTGGTATTTTGACCAAAGCATGTCATTGACTGTAAGACCTCAGGGAACTGTGTCAACTTGTGGAAAAGGGGTTTAATATGTCACCTTTAAATGATCTTTGTGCTGGAGCCATGATAATGAGTTCAATACGTTCTTCTTTTGTCATCCGAACTCTCGGTGTCCAAAATATGTCCACCAAAGTGTACTGGACTTGAAATTAAATGAATATGACGTATTTTTTTCAGGTGAACGGTGTAGGAATCACAGCACTTTTTAGATGTACTTCACTCTATTTAAGAGACTCGAAGAAAAAGTATTCTTGTTTCGAACGTTTTTGAAATTGCCCCTTCTCAATCCCAACACTGCACTTTTTGTCTGTAGCCATGACTAAATATCATTTAGTAAAATAATTAGTCAGCATAGTCAGAAGAAAAAAAAAAAAGGATCTTGGAATTTAGCTCAGGGTTAACACCGTCTGTTGCCACTATCAACTGAAAAGAAAAACTGTAACATGTTGGCCAGTGGGCCACCTTTCATACAGTCCAAAGTTGCTTTGACACGGGCAGCGGGAACAAGTTGTGCCCACTTTCCTTCGTGTTTACATGCTCACTTTCTACTGCTGGCAAACTTAGACCGGTAAACACAAAAGTTCACAAACGCAAATCATTAGCTTGCTTAGAACTTGCTTTGTTGTCCTCTCGCTGCTCAAATGTTCAGTGATTTCAGCAGTAAATAATTACATTAATGGCGTTTAGCAGATGCTCTTATCCAGAGCGATGTACAACATACCCAGAGCAGCCTGGGGAGCAGTTGGGGGTTAGGTGCTTTGCTCAAGGGTACTTCAGCCATTCCTGCTGGTCCCAGGAATCAAACCGGCAACCTTTTGGTCCCAAAGCGGCTTCTCTAACTATTCGGCCATGGCTTCCCCTCATTGTAGCCCGACTTCTCCAAGTCCAACTGGGTATCTGCATCTCCCCACAACTGAATGAGGATAAGAACTTCTTCTTTAGTCCAGTTATCACTGTGATTGGCTTGGGAATCGCTGGACTTCATCGTTTAAAGGCGAAGAAGTCTGACAAGGAAAAGCACTCGAGAAGAACTGACCAACGAATCTGCTGTGAAGCAGTCTTGTCCGGATGATAAATAACCCGGATGAACGCTATTGCGCATGCGTAAGCCCTCCTATTCACCACTGATCGTGTTTAGACGGTAAGTGGGAAGCAGCTACAAAACAGATACGTGTGTGGCCAGAGGGGTCCTCAGAGGCACTCCAGGACTGTTTTTCCACCACTGACTGGAGCATGTTCAGACAGGCGGCCACCTACAACACCACCACAGATCTCCAGGAGTACACGGAGACCGTCACTGCCTACATGAGGAAGTGCATGGATGACGTTATGGTCACCAGAACCATCTCCATTCGGGCCAATCAGAAGCCATGGCTGACAGGGGAAGTCTATAGGCTCCTGTGGGCTCGGAACGCCGCCTTCAGAGCTGGGGACGAGGTGGGCCTGAGGACAGCTAGGGCCAATCTGTCACGAGGCATCAGGGTGGCCAAGAGACAGTATTCCAGGCACATTGCTGACCATTTCAATGACAGCAGAGACACCAGGAACCTGTGGCGGGGGATTCAGACCATCACAGACTACAAGCCCTCGCCACAGACCTGTGACAACTCCACGTCTCTGCTGAATCAGTTGAATGACTTCTTCGCTCGCTTTGAGGCAGACAACAGTACCACGGCACAGAAGACCCCACCACCTCCCGGCGACCAGGTGTTGACGCTGTCCCCAGACAGCGTGAGGAGAGCTCTCAGGACGACAAATGCACGAAAAGCCCCGGGTCCTGATAACATTCCTGGTCGTGTCCTGAGAGACTGTGCTGAGGAGCTCACAGATGTCTTTACAGACATCTTCAACATCTCGTTGAGCCAGGCTGTTGTCCCCACGTGCCTCAAAACCACCACCATCATCCCGGTCCTGAAGAAGCCGTCTCCCTCCTGCTTCAATGACTACCGCCCTGTCGCACTCACTCCCATCCTCATGAAGTGCTTCGAGCGGCTAGTCATGAGGCATATCAAGTCTGCCTCCCCCCCCGCCCTGGATCCTTTCCAGTTTGCATATCAGTCCAACCGTTCGACTGATGACGCTATCTCCACTGCCCTCCACTCAGCCCTCACCCACCTGGAGACAAAAGACTCATATGTCAGAATGCTGTTCACAGACTTTAGCTCAGCATTCAACACAATCATTCCTCAGCAGCTCATTCATAAACTGGACCAGCTGGGACTCAACACCTCCCTGTGCAACTGGCTGCTGGACTTCCTGACGGGGAGACCACAGACTGTACGAGTCGGCAGCAACTCCTCCAGCACCATCACACTGAACACGGGGGCCCCCCAAGGATGTGTGCTAAGCCCCCTCCTCTTCACTCTGCTGACCCACGACTGCACACCAACATCCAGCTCAAATCTCTTCATTAAGTTTGCGGATGACACGACTGTGGTGGGTCTCATCAACAATGGCAATGAGACAATCTACAGGAGTGAGGTGAGCCGCTTGGCCATGTGGTGCAAGGACAACAATCTCCGTCTGAACGTGGAGAAGACGAAGGAGATTGTTGTGGACTTCAGGAGAGCACACACCCAGCATGCTCCACTATCTATCGACGGTGCTGCAGTGGAGAGGGTGAGCAGCACCAAGTTTCTGGGTGTGCACATCTCTGAAGACCTGTCCTGGAGCAACAACACCACATCACTGGCCAAAAAAGCCCAACAGCGTCTGTACTTCCTCCGCAAACTGAGGAGAGCAAGAGCCCCGGCCCCCATCATGCACACTTTCTACAGAGGCACCATCGAGAACATTCTGACCAGCTGCATCACCGTGTGGTATGGCGCCTGCACCGTGTCCTGCTGCAAGTTTCTGCAGCGCATCGTGAGAGCAGCTGAGAGGATCATTGGTGTCTCTCTCCCTTCTCTAACGGATATCTATAACTCCTGCCTCACCCGCAAAGTCATCAGGATTGCAGGTGACCCCACCCACCCATCTCACAGCCTCTTCAGCCTGCTGCCGTTGGGGGGAGACTGCGGAGTCTCCGGGCCAAAACCAGCAGGCTCAAGAACAGTTTCTTTCACCAGGCGGTCAGGAGGCTCAACTCCCTCCCTGTTCTGCCCCTCCTCCCCCCTCTGCCCCCTGCCACAGATTCTGCTCGCACACACCCCTGCCCCCCCTTCAGCATCTGACATGTCACCCTCACAGTTTCCCCCCCCAACACACACACACACACCTCATCGTTCATTAACACACTGAACTCAGGGACCGCACATCTCACTTTACCTCGCTCATTTGCACTATTCCGCACTACCTCATCTTAACAGCTGCTAGTTTGTTTATACTGCTTATTTCATGTTTCGTGTTTACCTGCTATACGTCAAGTGCCCTTGACTGTTTGGTTATTTGAATCAATTTATATATGTGTGTGTGTGTGTGTGTGTGTGTGTCTGTGTGTGTATATGAGTGTTTAGTCTACGTCTAGTGTATATCTAGATATCGGCGTCGCCAGGGGTATTTTACTGGGGCACGTGCCCCAGTATAGATCTGTAGTGCCCCAGTAAAAAAAATCCAGTGACGAAACGCTCTGAATTTTAAACTTGGGAATAGCTGCAATTTAATTAATTCATAACGTGGGGTAGGCTAACCGATGCGCGAAGAAGACCATCTACAATGCTTTTACATTGGTAGTTTTGGCTGGCCTCGCGCACACTAAGCAATGTGAAAAAAGTGTGCGCGTGACATGAGTAACATCTTGGTTGCTATGGGGACCGCAGACTCCAGCAGCCCTCAGATGCAATGAAATTCAGAGCAGGGGAAACCATCTCTCCGTGTTTTTCAACTGTTTACAGGTTAGTAGACAGTAATTCCACTGTCATTTTTGTAACACACACACACACACACACACACACACACACACACACACACACACACACAGTGGTGCTTTTAGAGGCTTTTGGATTGTGTTTAGAGATGTTCAATGCTGAAAATGCGTGTGCTTACAAAGATATGTTTGGTGATTTAAAAGGTATCAAGTGTGAATACTGTTGGCCATTAAGTACTCTTGGTTGAGTTTAAAAACTCGGCGGTGTTGTATTGTATGTTAATATGTTCTTTTACAATATTACCAACAGTATAAGTATTACATTGCTATTATCACAAATATTCATACTGTTATTATTAAATGATTGACCTGGATTCAGTGTCCTCGTAATCATTTTGAGTTTTACAGCTCTAGTGACTAGTTTTAAGCAGGCCGTTTCTAAATATAAATATCAATATATAAATATATATTACATAAAATATAATATATATTACATAAAATGTAATATATATTATATAAAAAATATAAATATAAATATAAATATAGTGCAAAATTTTTAGCTCGCGCGCTTCGCATACATTTCCTGTGCCCCTTTTGTGCCCCAGTATGGTCTTGGGTCTAGTGACGCCCCTGTATCTAGAGTGTTTATACTGTTTATATTGTCTGTTTAGTCTGTGTGTAGTTCTTATCTAGTGTTTACACTGTTTATACTGTCTGAGTGTTTAGTCTATGTCTTGTTTTATCTAGTGTCTATACTGTTTATTTATACTGTTTATATTGTTTGTCTGAGTGTTTAGTCCATGTCTAGTTCCTATCTAGAGTGTTTATACTGTTTATATTGTTGTTTGTTTTTTTCAATTATTCTATTTTTATTTATTGCATTGCCTGTTTGCACCGTGGGTCAGAGAGGACTGAAATTTCATCTGTGCTGTATGTCGAGCATGTATAGCATATTTGACAATAAAGTTGACTTGGCTTGACTTGACTTGAAGTTGCACCCAGAACAAAACTTTCCGGAACAAGCTGCACTACCTTGTAAAGTGGGACAAGTTGCGCCCCACTGGTGTCAAATTGCTCCAGAACAAATCGTGTTTAGATGGGCAGTTGCGCTGGAGCAACTTGTTCTGGCGCAAGTGCCTGTGTCAAAGCAGCTTAAGGGCGAGACATCCATTCACAGGCTGCATTTGGCCCTGGGGCCTTGAAAGAACACATTAACCCCTTTTTGGGGACAATAATGATGAATTCATCATTTGATACAAGACACTACAGAATTATAAGCCCACAAAATCCCCTTTGCACATTTATGGTTCTATTTAAAATAAAGTTGCACTGTGTGCATATAATTTCAATTTAGTTACTGTCTAATTACACACCCACTTGGTTTTCCATGCAGCTGCCACTATTGAATATTTTTCTTACCAATGACCCCGTTACAGTTTTTTTCTATGCCCCAATTACTGATATTGGCTGGAGACATTCCTCAAATAGGAATTTGAATTTGTTCCTGTTATAACATTCATATTAGTCTGGCATCAGTGTATGGTGGGCAGCACGTTGGTGTAGTGGTTAGCACTGTCGCCTCACAGCAAGAAGGTTCTGGGTTTGAGCCCGGTAGCCGACAGGGGCTTTTCTGTGTGGAGTTTGCATGTTCTCTGCATGGGTTTCCTCCGGGTGCTCCGGTTTCCCCCACAGTCCAAAGACATGCAGGTTAGGCTAACTGGTGGCTCTAAATTGACTGTAGGTGTGAATGGGAGTGTGAATGGTTGTTTGTCTCTATGTGTCAGCCCTGTGATGATCTGGTGACTTATCCAGGGTGTACCCCGCCTTTCGCCCATAGGCAGCTGGGATAGGCTGTACAGGATAAGCGGCTACGGATGATGGATAAATCAGTGTATGGCTTTGTCTCCTCCTACTCATGAATGCCTTCAGGATGTACCAGTCGGCAAATTTTGTTAAATCTTCAACTTGTGATATGGGCAGAAATATAATATGTTAAACCAATAAACAATTTGTACAATTTCTTTTTTTCCTTTGGAAATCACCTGGTGTTTCTGTATGGAATTCTCAGATATGGGATAAGCAGCAGACATGCACTGAACATATGAATGTGCATTTCATTTACAGTTATCATCAGACAGAAGCTAGAGACAGATGTTTGGGACAAAATCTGCAATAGCTGCTGTCGCACACCAGGAATTATTTCACCCAAGTTTGTGAGGCGAGTTATATGACATGTTGAAATACTGCTTTGAACCACCTTTAGTAACTGTAATGCACTTCATTTGAACACTGAGAACTTGCACTTAACAAGACTGCACAGCTTGAAGAGTAGAAAAGAGTGAAGGCTAAAATGGCAATGTTCTGTTATTGGCCACTTGCACTATGGACTTGTCGCGTCAAGCTGAAAAAGTCTCAGGCGAGTGACTGACTGCTTCAATTATGAAATGCTTTAGCCAACAAAACTGACCCGACAAAACACAACTATAGAGGATTTTCAGGTGACGTCATTGTAACTGCGGATCTGTTTACGTGGCCATACTGCTGGGCAAGCTTTGTGTTTGCCAGCGACTGGCACAAGTGTATGCGAGTGATTGTAAGCCCAATTCAGTGCATCTACAGATAAACTTGTAGAAGTTTCATCTAAAAGAACAATGCCAGAGACCTGTAGTGCTTATGGATGTAATAACAGACATGGAGATAAGCCTGGTTTAAATTCTCACTGCTTCCCGACGAACCCAGAAAGACAATGGCGAGCTGCAGTTAAACAGGAAGACTGGATGATAAAACCATTCCCGTGTGTGTTGAGAACATTTTATATCAGGGTAGTGTGAAAGCTCTGCGCAGCGTTCAAATGTATATCTGAATGTGGGTTTTGGACGCGATATAGCTTATTAGACCTAATGCTTGGCTTAACAAGCAGTATGTGTGTTGTGTACTGATAATGTAGATGAGTCTAAACACCATAAAATATGCGAGCTCGAGGCTCTTGCTTGTTTATTACTATTAGAAGTCCACATTTGAGCTTACCTTTTTCATAATAAGGTATTTTTCCTTATCGGGATTTTCCCATAACATTCCGGCATGAAACTTGCTTCGAAATATTGGTAGGCTTCTGTATTTTTGTAAGTCTTTAGCATCTCTGGTGTATTTAGAAGTCCCAAATACTAAATAGTTCAGGATGTTGTAGTGTCCCAAATCCGGTAGCTGGTTTGCTGAACGCTTTTCAAGTGGAATAAATACATTTGTGGGTAAATTAAGAAGAAGCCTTTATTTTTGTTACAATCCTCCTTGCACACACGTGGCACACACACATACACACACGAGACAGAGAAAGAGAGTGCAATGGGCAGAATAAATAAATATATGTTTGTGGGTAAATTATATAGATCTGTGATGCCTGCATGATTCAGCTTTTGGATATAATGCGATCTGCGGGTATAATCTAAATATTTTTATCACTTCAGAGAGATATTACTGACTGCAGTCCTCTTGATTTTCTTCGTTGCCTGTTGTGGCTATGGTTCTTTGTTTGCCCGGCGATATGGCAGACGCAGCACGATAAACAAAAATCCATGACGTCAGTGAAAGTCCTCTATAGCTACCCAAGAGGACATTTGCTGTCTGCGATAGTTGATTAAAGCAATGACATTTACAATTTCTTAAGTTTAGATACAATAGGTAAAGCAGTGTTCTTGTTTAAAGGCTAAATTTGGCAAGCCACTGATAACTGAAAGGTCTGCATTACGCCTTATTAAATACAATAGTGAGAAGATATGTTCAAGAATAATACAGAGAAGATGAGAGATATCATCAACTCTGTGCAGGGCTCGACATTAGCACTTGCCTGATGGCCCGGCGGTGTTTTTTACGTCTTTTGGGCCAGTTCGGGCCACTAAATTTGGCCAAACAGTGGCCCGGGCGGGCCAGTACGTTTTTGATACAAATTAACAAATTTTATTACTCATATTTTACCCAGAATTGTGAAGAAATTGTTCGTAAAATGCATCTTTTCGATATGAGTTCCGCCATCTTTGTTTTCGTCACGCTCCGCGGCAGGAGTGTGCCCTCTTCGTGCATCTTCGGAGATGTTCGGCGCTGTTCGGAAGCGTCATTTTGGCAGGAAAATCGCATCTTGTAGACGAAGACGGTTGCGGCAAGGAGACCATCAGAACGGTGAAATTCAAATAGAAATATGTTCAAACTCCATGCTCCCCAACCTGGCCAAAGGCCAGGTAAACAGTTTAAATACGATCGTGCATAAATTAACTATCGGGTGTTAACGAACGGCTTCATTTTGAACTCAGCAGCCAATCAGAGCGTGCGACGTCACGCTCGGTTTACAACTCGCCAAATCGTAAAACAGCATTGCACCACACGCGCTTTAGCTTCAGATGGTGTAAAATCGTTCAGACTTTGTATACCGTATTAATATCAAAATTTCAGGATACACTGCCAAGAAATATGGCTACACGTGTATCAACTTTTAGTGATTAAAGAATGAAGTATAAATGTTGGTTGTTATGACTGAAATAGAAGAACAGATAAAATAATGTGGTAAATTAGATCTGATCCCATATATTATTCAATTATCCAAAGATGATGAAATCTATCAAAATAGCCAAACTAGGTCTACATTAGTTCATTACAACAAAAAGAACCATTCTGAACCTCTCTGGTACAACCAGACCATGCTAAACCCAGTACACCCCCAGTTGCTAGGCTATCTTTTCATTAATTTCACCTTAAATTTTAAGGCTTAAAATGCACCAGAATGCATGAATATGAATTGAAAAATCAAAATTTTCTGGGGGAGGGCCCCAGGACCCCCCTCTTTGTGCAAGCACCTGTGGTGCTTGCCGCGGCTGCCTGTGGCACCCGTGGTTCGGGTACCGCGTGCATTCGGGCCACCGCATTTTCCATTTGGGCCAGTAACTTTTCAATTCCACTGGCCCAATGGGCCACCAGTGGTAAATGCTTAATGTCTAGGCCTGCTGTGCTTTCCACCCAAAGTTGGTGAGGGTGAGTAACATGAAAGAAGATATGAAGTAGGAATCAAGCTAAATGGATATGCTGAGGGAGAATATCAAGCTAAAAAAAGGATCATTTCCAAAAGAGATGTGAATAAATGAATATAAAGTGTTAACTGGTGAGAAATTCAATGGATTTTATCGGACTTATAAAATCTAAGTTGTTGTTTTAAGGCTCTTGTATGAGTTTCTTGGGGCAGTATGTTGACATTCTCATTTATAATTTATCACTTACAGCAAAAATTTTTGATGACACACGTTTGTACTCGTCCACTGGACTTCAAACACATACACATTTCTCTTGGCTTCATAAACTGTGATTACAGTAGCAGCTGCTTAGCAACAAACATGGGTGATTCGTGTCGTTTTAGTCATGCCGTTTCCTGCATGTTATTCCCACTCTAAACTCTCCTGTGAGGTTTTTTTTTTGGTTTGTTTGGTTTTTTGGAGTTCATATGCATGTACGCCTGCACTCACTCACCCCACAGAAACCTTGATCTCATTTCAAACATACAACCTCGCCCCCTCGACACCACCAACCCGGCTGCACTGAAACTTACTGTGATAGAGAAGGGAAAAGCTGCTGTGCGCAATTACAAAAGGTCCACAGTCCAATACCAGTCCAAAGCACGACTGTTGGAAATCTACTCTATGAAACCAAACAGAACAAAGTCAAAGTCAAATTGGCAGTGAGAAATCGCACACTTTTGAAAGCAAGTTCTGTTTAAGCTCTCCTTTATTTAGCAGCCAGTGTTGAGGTTGGTGGGAGGCACTGTGTATCTCAGACATGACTGGCTGTTGCGGAGATCAGTCAAGCCCTTTGACCCGCTCCGTCTCTGACTTACTGTTTCAAAAAGAAATACACCAACACATGAAGTCTAATTACGGCTCTTGAGTAATTTCATTGGCACTTAAAGAAACTGGCCAAGTCTGCTGCAGTGAAAACTGACTAGAACAACTGACGAGAGAAAAAGGAATCTAGTGAAATGTTCACAGAAGACATGAACTCAAGATGTTTATGTATTTGAGTATAAAAGCACCAAGTTGTTTCGATCAAATTTGTGGCAAGATTTAATTATAGAAAAGGTCTAAATCTGACATCACAGACACCTGACTGCATCTCGAGCAGTTCTTATTATGTCCATGTGTGTGATTCATTTTGTATATTCACGTTAGAGATTCTTAGTTTCAACAGAGACAGGTGACGGCTTATTCTATCCACATTCACTGCATATGAGCAATCGCACGTTCTGATTGGCTACTTTACTACTAGGCTATCAGCTCATATACCATGAGTAGAGAAAAACAAAATGCTGAACCAACCAAGGACAAAATAAAAACTCTACTCAAAAACATCCATCCATTATCCGTAGCCGCTTATCCTGTACAGGGTCGCAGGCAAGCTGGAGCCTATCCCAGCTGACTACGGGCGAAAGGCGGGGTACACCCTGGACAAGTCGCCAGGTCATCACAGGGCTGACACATAGACACAGACAACCATTCACACTCACATTCACACCTACGGTCAATTTAGAGTCACCAGTTAACCTAACCTGCATGTCTTTGGACTGTGGGGGAAACCGGAGCACCCGGAGGAAACCCACGCGGACACGGGGAGAACATGCAAACTCCGCACAGAAAGGCCCTCGCCAGCCACGGGGCTCGAACCCGGACCTTCTTGCTGTGAGGCGACAGTGCTAACCACTACACCACCGTGCCGCCCATGCTAATAAACTGTTGTTATTATTATTATTATCATCTTGACTTTTGTAGTTGGCCTTCATTTACTACAAGTAAAGCTTACGGGCTTCACACTCGTGGCTTTTTTCACTTCCATACGCTCACATAACCGACAGTATAATGATGCAAATCGATTCAGTGCAAACATGGATTGCTTACATTATCAGAACTTTTACCAAGGTGACTATTGATTCCTAAACCATGTGAAACCTTTGGATGTAACATGTTGACCAAACAACAGTACTTACAGTTATACATTAGACAACTATAATGACCTGTACTATGCGCACAAACTCTGCAAAAATGACAAGATCATCCAGTGAGTTTCTCTGAAACAAATACTTATTTTACACAAAATGTAGAAGATTTCCACTGGTTGGTTCGAGAATGCACACAGACGGTAACACTTATGGGCAATGAAGGGTAGCCACTCCACCTACTGTCATGTTTTTGAGAGCCGAGAGGAAACTGAGAAAACCCAAAAGAAACCACAGACGCAGAGAGATTATACATATTCTTCAAAATATTGATCACCGATAACACATTTAGTACATTACTGTTTGGTTTTTAGACATAACCATACGTTTGTTCTTACCGTCATCTCTCTTTGTCTTGATCCGCTGTGTATTTCATGTTAACTCGAAACATGAACCTACCTTTTAAGAATATATCTGGGAATTGCATAACTGGTTTTCCCTCGGATATTTTCTTTTCCTGTTTTACATCTAATGCAATTTCCTTTCTAATTTGAATAAGTGCACTTTCTGGACTGGGAAAACCAGAGGAAATGAGTGGCTTAAATGAAGCGAAGATTATCCTCAGGACATGGTGAATATGAGTCTTGATCAGAGGGAAATGAGAGTTCATTTTACGACCCATTTCCAAAAATGCTGGGACGCTGTGTAAACCAGAAATAACAGAATGATTTGCAAATTCTTCTCAGCCTATATTCAACTGAATACAATATTTATATTGTCTAAGACATTTAATGTTCAAACTGATCAACTTTATTTTTTTTTTAACATAAATATACACTCGGGGCAGCACGGTGGTGTAGTGGTTAGCACTGTCGCCTCACAGCAAGAAGGTCCGGGTTCGAGCCCCGTGGACGGCGAGGGCCTTTCTGTGTGGAGTTTGCATGTTCTCCCCGTGTCCGCGTGGGTTTCCTCCGGGTGCTCCGGTTTCCCCCACAGTCCAAAGACATGCAGGTTAGGTTAACTGGTGACTCTAAATTGACCGTAGGTGTGAATGTGAGTGTGAATGGTTGTCTGTGTCTATGTGTCAGCCCTGTGATGACCTGGCGACTTGTCCAGGGTGTACCCCGCCTTTCGCCCGTAGTCAGCTGGGATAGGCTCCAGCTTGCCTGCGACCCTGTAGAACAGGATAAAGCAGCTACAGATAATGAGATGAGATGAGAAATATACGCTCATTCGGAATCTGATGCCTGCTACACATTACAAAAAAGTAGGGACGGGGCAACAGGAGACTGGGAAAGTTGTGGAATGCTCAAAAAACAACTGTTTGGAACATTTTACAGGTAAACAGTTTAACTGGTAATGACCCTAACCCATAATTATGTCAAGGCTTGTTTCCTGCAATGCATTATGGGCGATACCCGGGGTCAGCTCCGCCATATTGTTTACTTTGTTAAACACTGCGTTGTTGTGTCTAAGTGGCTTTAACCGTGCCAAAAGTGAATCGCTGTGTGCCTTACTGTGTCTCCACAACAAAGAGAACACCTAATTTGAGCTTTTATCAGCTGCCAGTCGAGAAGAAGAGAAGAAAGAAATGGAGAAGTTTAATCCGCAACAAAAACCTTCGAAATGAACAAGTGTTTGTAGCTTACATTTCCCTAGTGGGGCAAAGACGGACTTAAGCTGTGACCCAGCAATATTTCCATGGTCTGTGGAACGGCCTTCGGTTATAGAATATTATAACAATCAATACTGTTCATCGTCTGAAACTAGCGATATTCCAAAGCTTGTGAAACAAAGAAGCATTCTTCAGCCTTTGCCTCTCAACGTACCGAAGCACTCAGCAGCCGAATGAGCCTGTCGGACCAATAAACCTCCCAAACCATGAAGGGTTCTCTTTTGGGTATGTATAACGTCCAGTGTACCTCACTAGCAGCATTTATTGAAGAAAATGCATTAATACTGAACATGGCACGACAGATCAGTGGGTTTCCAATTTTTTTTTTTTTGGTAAGGTTTTCTGATAGCAAGTTTTATTTAACTAATCATTCTCATTCATTATCTGTAGCCGCTTTATCCTGTTCCACAGGGTCGCAGGCAAGCTGGAGCCTATCCCAGCTGACTACAGGCGAAAGGCGGGGTACACCCTGGACAAGTCACCAGGTCATCACAGGGCTGACACATAGACACAGACAACCATTCACACCTACCGTCAATTTAGAGTCACCAGTTAACCTAACCTGCATGTCTTTGGGGGAAACCGGAGCACCCGGAGGAAACCCACACGGACACGGGGGGAACATGCAAACTCCTCGCCGGCCATGGGACTCGAACCCGGACCTTCTTGCTGTGAGGCGACAGCGCTAACCACTACACCACCGTGCCACCTTTAACTCATCACTCATTTATAAATGTTTTGATGCTGTTCATCCGGGCCCGGGATCACAAAGCAATCTTACCCTGTCTCTGAAATCGCTCACTCCTTCACTACTCCCTATATAGGGAATTACTATACAGAGGACTGTTTAGTGAGCTCATTGGTAAAATGAGAAAAAAACATGCTTTCGGACACTAGTCCGTTGTGCTGGTATTTACGTCATTACTGTCGCACAGTTAAAACGTGGCAGATCAGTCGGCTGGTGGGTTTTCAAAATAATAAATACATGCATGAATTTTTGTGATAAATCCATATTATACTGAGCGTATTTCTCACATTAATCAAGACAAAGTACCTGCATCTTTCAGGGGTTTTTTAAATCAAGGCTGAATACTTTCTTCTTTGCTGCTGCCTTTTATTAAATCAAATTTGAGACTTTTAATTTGATTTCTTTCAGCGCAGCCACAATGCATGATGGGATATATTGCTTTGGTTAGTGACCATCGGTTGTACACTATTTTTTGTGATGCATTGTGGGATACTTTGAGTGCACTATATAGGGTGTAAATAATCCTCACTAAGGTTTCAGATAGTATTACAAACTGGCGTCCCCACTATATAGTGCCCTGTATAGTGAGTAGGGAGCCATTTTGGACACAGACTTAAGACAACAGTTGATTTTTCGTAATAGTTTCCCTTACTGCATCTGTAACTTTCATTGTGCTGGATCAAGAGTAAGTATAAGGCTAAGATTTCAACAGAACAAAGCTTCTTAGAAAATGGTAAGGAATAACTGAAGATTATTATAAAAGAAGCAAATTTAGACTTAAGTCTAAGATTGCTTCGTGATCCAATATACGTCCTCAGAAATAAGACATTCTGAGATTTGATGTTGTTGTTGTTGTACAGTGTGGTAGACTCGGTCTAGACTCTGACCTTCTCACCAAGCTTGATTTGGATTTCGATTTTCCTGCTGCAAACCCTCGACATGTTATCCACCTTTTTAAATCACCAATTTCATTGCCTTCCACGACAAAAACTGCTCTTCTCACATCGCTCTCAAGTAAAATTAATCTGACGCCCGTCATATCATTCAACTACCGACCCTGGCGATCCCCCGTAATGCATTGCGGTAAACAAGTGATGACGTAGGTATGCTTGAGGGCTATTGGAAAGGCTCAGTCAATCAGATCTTGGTGAAATGGACCAAGGTTCAGACAATAAAAAAAAAAATCTCTCAGAGACAAAAAAAGCTCTACGGATGCTTATCTTGGAGCCCCAATGCTCATGTTATTATCATGTCTAGCATCATTTATATCTTGTACACGGACAGATTGTCGACGGTCATTTAACTCTTCAATGCATCAAATCATGCAGATACAAATCGAGAGCTTCAGTTAATGTTCACTTCAAACATCAGAATGGGAAAAACAGTGATCTCAAAGTGTGACTTTCACTGTGGCACAGGTGTTGGTTTGAGCCAGATGGACTGGAAACTGCTAATCTCCTGGGGTTTTCACACACAACCGTCTGTAGAGTTTATACAGACAGAATGGTGCAGAAAACAAAAAAAACACTGAGTGAGTGACGGTTCTGTAGGTGGAAACGCCTCGTTGATGAGAGAGGTCGGAGGAAAATGGCCAGATTGGTTCGAGCTGCCAGGAAGGAAATAGCAACTCTTTACACCTGTGGTGAGCAGAAAAGCATCTCAGCGTGTAACAGGAGAAAACCACATCTGCAGCCAAGAACAGGAATCTTAGAATCAAGAACAAGTTCCTATTAAAGTGTCCGGTGAGTGTATTGTATTTTCTAACAAATTTAGCTCCATTGATTTTCCCAAAATATAAAACAAAATGGTCATTTAAACCGCCATGTCTGCTGCACTCCTATGTCAACGAACACAATCTGTTTTTCCCCCCGTTCCAAACACTTCATATCTCACTGTCTGCTGCCACGTGTCGTTTACAATGAACAGGACTTCAAATGTACAGTAAGTCCTGTTCTTCCTTCAAGAGACTCTTAACGGATTCTCTTCAGGATAGCTGTATTGATAGCTAGACACCTGAGTTAATGCTTCGATTTCGTTTCATGTCTAAATTTTCTCATCTATATAATTTTCCTTGCTAGTTTTTCCCCCCTTATGCTTTTCGTGTGTGTGTGTGTTAGTGTTTGATTTTTTTGTGGGCGGTTGACTTCTTCTTGTGTGCGAGTTTTATTGATGTATTCTCCTACAATTTGAATTAATGCCTGGCCTAAGCCTCTTGGCTCAATTATGCCCCTTTTACACCAAAGCAGTTCCAGGGCTGGTTCGGGGCCAGTGCTTAGTTTGGAACCGGGTTTTCTGTTTCCACTGACAAAGAACTGGCTCTGGGACCAGAAAAACCAGTTCCAGGCTAGCACCAACTCTCTGCTGGGCCAGAGGAAAGAACCGCTTACGTCAGCGGGGGGGCGGAGTTGTTAAGACCAACAACAATAACAAGACCGCGAAAGATCGCCATTTTTAAGCAACGAGAAGCAGCAGCTGTACAAACGCGAAGTCATCCATTACTATTGTTGTTGTTGTTGTTGCTACTGCTGCTTCTTCTGTGTTGTTTTTGCTTCGATATTCATGCCAAGGTTTATGCAAACGCAGCGACGTAACTGACGTATACAGCGACGTAATGACGTGGCTCCCCTTAGCACCCCGAGCTATGGAAAAGCAAACTGGTTCTCAGCTGGCTCGCAAGTTGAACGAGTTGTGAACCAGCACCAGCACTGGCCCCGAACCAGCCCTGGAACTGATTTGGTGGAAAAGGGGTATTAGTCTCAACTACTTCCAAGTGGCGTGTGCTCCTTTTCTTTCGAAATCCTCTGTAATTGTACCATTTTCTTTTTCGCAAAAGAGTGCTAATAAAGTATCTGCCTCCTCCTGGGGATAAAATAATATCCGGTAAGCTTCTGTAAGTTGATGGTAAACAGTGGTGGTGCTCTACTGAAGACAACGCCACACCACTGTCATGTCAGCGTTCTCTTACGTAATGCTGTAATACGTCACATTTAGTCATCCTCTCATTCATACGTGAAGTGTTATATAAGTAGTGACAAACCCATGCGTGTTCACACAGGTTTTACCTGATAAACATAGCTGTGTTCTACGTGCCTTCCTTTGGAATTAATTGCTAAGGAATTAAATGCTGCATTTAAGGCGAGGCGGCAAATTGTGATTCCCTGCCTCCAACTAGTAACAAGAAAAACACAGAAAAACAACTTGAAATTTTGACTCATCACCTTGGAGGAGTCTTTTCAACTACCAATAACTTCCCCATTTACAGAGTGACATAAAGTCCCCAGTCAATGTGTTTTATCGCAGTACTGGCTTCAGATCAATTAATATACACAGACAGTGTTTGATTAAATCTATAAAGCTGACCATATTAATTGCTAATTTGAGAAGATAATCATTAAATGTTGTTTAACTAACGTTAGCTGACGAGCTTCTTGCTAACATGCGAGCACTACCCCAGTGCAATTTCAGTCCAAAAACGTTGCATGAATATCTGAAGTTCACCACAACAGAAGAGAACCAATAGCCACTCAGGCATGTGTTCCTGTAAAAGTGCAGTTAGAATAGATTTTTATGAGTTTTATATGTTCTGACAGCAAACAAAACACGCTTTTGTAGCGCCGTCCAAGTTTTTATATTCCACTGCACCTGTTGAACGTGCCGAGGTGGGAAATGAGATAATTACAAGCTGCAAAATATCACTTACAACCCACCACAAATGGAGCATACAGTGGGGCAAAAAAGTATTTAGCCACCAATTGTGCAAGTTCTCCCACTTAAAAAGATGAGAGAGGCCTGTAATTTTCATCATAGGTACACTTCAACTATGAGAGACAGAATGGGGGGAAAGAATCCAGGAAATCACATTGTAGGATTTTTAATGAATTAATTGGTAAATTCCTGGGTAAAATAAGCAAACAAGCAAGATTTCTGGCTCTCACAGACCTGTAACTTCTTCTTTAAGAGGCTCCTCTGTCCTCCACTCGTTACCTGTATTAATGACACCTGTTTGAACTCGTTATCAGTATAAAAGACACCTGTCCACAACCTCAAACAGTCACACTCCAAACTCCACTATGGCCAAGACCAAAGAGCTGTCAAAGGACACCAGAAACAAAATTGTAGACCTGCACCAGGCTGGGAAGACTGAATCTGCAATAGGTAAGCAGCTTGGTGTGAAGAAATCAACTGTGGGAGCAATTATTAGAAAATGGAAGACGTACAAGACCACTGATAATCTCCCTCGATCTGGGGCTCCACGCAAGATCTCACCCCGTGGGGTCAAAATGATCACAAGAACGGTGAGCAAAAATCCCAGAACCACACGGGGGGACCTAGTGAATGACCTGCAGAGAGCTGGGACCAAAGTAACAAAGGCTACCATCAGTAACACACTACGCCGCCAGGGACTCAAATCCTGCAGTGCCAGACGTGTCCCCCTGCTTAAGCCAGTACATGTCCAGGCCCGTCTGAAGTTTGCTAGAGAGCATTTGGATGATCCAGAAGATGATTGGGAGAATGTCATATGGTCAGATGAAACCAAAATAGAACTTTTTGGTAAAAACTCAACTTGTCGTGTTTGGAGGAGAAAGAATGCTGAGTTGCATCCAAAGAACACCATACCTACTGTGAAGCATGGGGGCGGAAACATCATGCTTTGGGGCTGTTTTTCTGCAAAGGGACCAGGACGACTGATCCGTGTAAAGGAAAGAATGAATGGGGCCATGTATCGTGAGATTTTGAGTGAAAACCTCCTTCCATCAGCAAGGGCATTGAAGATGAAACGTGGCTGGGTCTTTCAGCATGACAATGATCCCAAACACACCGCCCGGGCAACAAAGGAGTGGCTTCGTAAGAAGCATTTCAAGGTCCTGGAGTGGCCTAGCCAGTCTCCAGATCTCAACCCCATAGAAAATCTTTGGAGGGAGTTGAAAGTCCGTGTTGCCCAGCGACAGCCCCAAAACATCACTGCTCTAGAGGAGATCTGCATGGAGGAATGGGCCAAAATACCAGCAACAGTGTGCGAAAACCTTGTGAAGACTTACAGAAAACGTTTGACCTCTGTCATTGCCAACAAAGGGTATATAACAAAGTATTGAGATGAACTTTTGTTATTGACCAAATACTTATTTTGCACCATAATTTGCAAATAAATTCTTTAAAAATCAGCCAATGTGATTTTCTGGATTTTTTTTTTTCACTTTGTCTCTCATAGTTGAAGTGTACCTATGATGAAAATTACAGGCCTCTCTCATCTTTTTAAGTGGGAGAACTTGCACAATTGGTGGCTGACTAAATACGTTTTGCCCCACTGTAAGTAAAGGAAACGTCCCGGTTGCTCTGCGGGTCATAGTGTGCCCTGCTTCATATTCGGCTGTGTTCTGTATCTTTGACCCGAGATCAAACTGAAACCTGATGAACTCATATTGCTGAGTCCTCTGTGCAATGAATGGTATCCGGTGGTTTAGCCACTTGGTGGTTTAACCCCAAGTGTATTAGCCCCATGTTTAAATGTGAATAAAGTTAAAGGGGAACTGAAGGCAAATTTATCATCAAAATTCTATTCATCTCATTTTATTAAATACAGGAATGCATTTCTGACAGCTATTTTGTCGCTGCTATAGCAAGTTCTGAGTGTTTGAAATATGCTCTGTAATATATCAGTCCATACGTCACAGCAATGGCCATAAACGAGATTCGTTGAGACCTGTGCGAGACATCGTAGGACGGAAGTAAAATGTACAGCGGAAATCAAAGTGACCGACATCTGCCAACGTTGTCAAAAGACACGCACGCCCTCTTTCGAATGCTGATGTAATCAAGCCGGAAGCTTTGTTTGTTTTGACAGCAATCAGGAAAGTTTGAAAAGAGTAGGCAGTAATCGTCATTTAAACTTGTTTTTGTGCAGTATTTTGTTTGGAAAACAGTTTTCAAAATGGCGGCGCTGACACCTGGCTTATCGCGTGGATAAGCGACGCCTGCCGTGGACCAAACGAACTACATTCAACACGGCTAAAAACCGAACAGGCCGATAAGTATCATATTTAATTGCAATTAGTTGCCAATATGAGTCACGATATAAGGTTACTAAAAGCAAAAATGTAATTGAAGAACACGTTAATTAAAAAATAAAGCAAGTTTAAAAATGACTTCAGTTCTTTCATGTTAAGCATCCATGTGAAAAACAACACTCTCGCAAACATAACACTCATGTGCTTTACTGTAACAAATGCACTTGTGTGCATTTCAAAAGCATAATCATGTTACACAAACATGACGCATCTCAAAAACAAAAAGGCTCTCGCCGGCCACGAACCCGGGACCTTCTTGCTGTGACGCGACAGTGCTAACCACTACACCACCGTGCCGCCCCTGAATGACATTCAGTGCTTGCTTATTTTAAAATTAACACTGATTTCTCCTTCTTTGTGATGTATAAATGAAAGTTAAGATCAGCTTTATATTGCACAAATAAAGCCATTTGGTGAAACTTTGAAGAGAAGAATGTACAGATTTAACAGTTTACCTAATTAGCATAATTAATACGAATTAAATAAGTACTAATTTTTTCCCCTAATTTTTCAAGCTTTGTATTCGGTATACATCCATCTATGTGCTGCCAATTTCCATGTAAATACCTTGAAAAATAGAAAAGTTATTAAGAAAAAAAAAAATTGATCTCATTGGTTAATGAGGCCCATTTTGGACCATGTGATCCTCAGACAAAATATTACAGCAGTTTTCTAAAAATTAAGCCGTTTTTTCAATCTTTGATTTGTAATATCTCAAGAACAGAGAAACATTTTAATTCTGTAAAAGGTTTTTTTTTAGCGTTCAATTCTGAATTCAATGAGAGCAGTCTCAAGCAATTTGGATTGAATTTTCACCTAAAATGCCGATCGATCGATATTTTATTGATCCCAAGCTGGGAAATTATCTTACAGCAGCAAGTTATCAGACATACAAAAAGAAAAAAAAGACACACTGTACAACATAAAACATAATTTAAAAAACATCCCAAGAACTGACTATGCAATATACAAACAAAAATGTAACAATTAAAATATATATATATATATATATATATATATATATATATATATATATATATATATATATGAATAATACATATACCAGCCTCAGCCTTATATTCCATAGCTGTATCGCATCATAAACTAAACAACACTGTCTAAAATTTCAACAGCTTATATTAACTAGATGTAGGTTTTTATCCCTGATTTTCTGTCACCAATTAATTTGCTTGGCTCCAAACTACCATTTGGAATTAATCCAGCATCAACAGCAAAATTACAAAATCTTACATACGGCTGCTTTAAACAGCCCGAAAAATGAATACTGACTCACAGGCTGCTCTGACTCAGGCAAAATGTTCCTGGTTCAAAGAATCTGCCATCTGATAGTTATTTTCACATAACAACACCATGCATGAGCAGCTGTCATGTATGCCAGCCATGGGTTATGTTTTGCATTCAGATGTATTAGGTGTAATTTACAGTGAGTGTACACGGGTTGTTAGTGCTGCTGTGTTGTAGGTGGAGCTCACATGACACTGGGTATAAGCTTTATGCTGCTTTAAGCTGTTTCTCCCAGCAGGGCTGCCTGGTGAGGAGATCTGTGTTGCCTTTCATGCTTTGACTCTGCTTTAGGAAGTGTTCATGGACGAGCTTCATAAGTGAAGTGTTACATACATACATATATACATATATATATATATATATATATACACACACACACACACACACTGTCGCCTCACAGCAAGAAGGTTCCGGGTTCTAACCCAGCGGCGACCTTTCTGTGCGGAGTTTGCATGTTCTCCCCGTGTCTGCGTGGGTTTCCTCGGGGTGCTCCGGTTTCCCCCACAGTCCAAAGACATGCATGTTCTCCCCGTGTCTGAGTGGGAGCGGCCCTTGAGGTGCTGAGGTGCCCTTGAGCGAAGTACCTCACCCCTGACTGCTCCCTGGGCGCTGTGTGTGGCTGCCCACTGCTCTGGGTGTGTGCGTGTGTTCACTGCTTCAGATGGGTTAAATGCAGAGGATGAATTTCACTGTGCTTGAAGTGTGCATGTGACAAATAAAGGTTTATATATATATATATATATATATATATATATATGAAGAAACCTTTCGCCTCACAGCAAGAAGGTCCGGGTTCGAGCCCCGTGGCCGGCGAGGGCCTTTCTGTGTGGAGTTTGCATGTTCTCCCCGTGTCCGCGTGGGTTTCCTCCGGGTGCTCCGGTTTCCCCCACAGTCCAAAGACATGCAGGTTAGGTTAACTGGTGACTCTAAATTGACCGTAGGTGTGAATGTGAGTGTGAATGGTTGTCTGTGTCTATGTGTCAGCCCTGTGATGACCTGGTGACTTGTCCAGGGTGTACCCCGCCTTTCGCCCGTAGTCAGCTGGGATAGGCTCCAGCTCGCCTGCGACCCTGTAGAACAGGATAAAGCGACTACAGATAATGAGATGATATACACACATTATATATATGTATATGCATGCATGCATGCATAATATCTCCAAAATAGAAAGAATGACTAAATAAATAGCACAGGAGCAGAAAGATCAGTAGCTGATCTTCAGTAAAATAATAAACACCACATTAAACATTGCATCACTATAAAGCATAAGATTAAAATGCCTGGCCTTACCTCTCCAGCCTTGCAGTAGTGTTGTCTAGGAACAAAAAGACCTTCTCACTCATCTACTGACAGTCTCCTGTTTCCAACAGCGACTCCTGAACAGTCAGAACTATCCGATTTCCAGCCTCACTTGCTCGGATCAAGTTGGTTTTCACGCTGTTCAAGGTCGCAGCTGAAGTGCGTACTGCATGGCACACTTCTTCTCCCTGTGCCACACCAAGACACGCATTAGTACACGTTCCTGAGCGTCCCAACGCGAGCTGATCGCATACGCGATTCCCATTGGCTGCCCGCGCTACCAAATTCAGCCTATTCACGCCCAGCTCAGCGCTGATTGGCTGCAGGGGGAGGAGCTCGCCGCACGGGTCCCAGCTGTCACGTTGCAGAATGCCTGCTCCACAGCAGACATAACCGGCGCGAGCTTTGAGCCTGCAGAGTAGCCGATGTACACCTAATATACGCGCACTACGTAAGAACGACACTAAAATACAAAGTCAGAAAGACCCCAAACACGTTTTGGAATATTCCAAAGTAATGTGTATCATTAACGTGTTTCTTTCTGAGACAGGAAAAACCATTCTAAACGTGCTAAACATGGACTGCTGCTCAGATATGATGTGATAAATAATGCATCGTGGTAAACGTCAGATAACGTTGATGCTATTTTAAATTGATAGGAAATACTAAATAATTTATCCATGCTTTTGCATAACTAATGAACTTACATAGGTTGAAATGACACATTTTGGAACTTTCAACCCGACAACCGTGTTTTTGCGACGACTGGTGACTTCTGAAGTCGGAAATAATCAAAATATTACAGTAAGTTTTCAATCGCCTGGGCATACAAAGTTCCTCGTGCCTCAGTGGCACGTAGATGGTGACGTCATGGATTCAGCCAAAGCGCACCAAGGCACGTGGATGGAGGGGTGCTGAGATGCGCATGCGCACTAGTGAACTTGATGAACACCTCCCCTGTCTGTCGAAACGGTTTATGCAGTTTGTTTACGATCTGGGGAAAATGTTCAGTTCTCCACTCCAAAAGCAACGCTGCTCTGCTCCACTAGATGTGACCATAAACTACCCAACAACTGGGTCACTTTTACTCAGTTGTATCATTATTTGAGTTTAAAAAGAATGCAACCCCGATTCCAAAAAAGTTGGGACAAAGTACAAATTGTAAATAAAAACGGAATGCAATAATTTACAAATCTCAAAAACTGATATTGTATTCACAATAGAACACAGACAACATATCAAATGTCAAAAGTGAGACATTTTGAAATTTCATGCCAAATATTGGCTCATTTGAAATTTCATGACAGCAACACATCTCAAAAAAGTTGGGACAGGGGCAATAAGAGGCTGGAAAAGTTAAAGGTACAAAAAAGGAACAGCTGGAGGACCAAACTGCAACTCATTAGGTCAATTGGCAATAGGTCATTAACATGACTGGGTATAAAAAGAGCATCTTGGAGTGGCAGCGGCTCTCAGAAGTAAAGATGGGAAGAGGATCACCAATCCCCCTAATTCTGCGCCGACAAATAGTGGAGCAATATCAGAAAGGAGTTCGACAGTGTACAATTGCAAAGTTTGAACATATCATCATCTACAGTGCATAATATCATCAAAAGATTCAGAGAATCTGGAAGAATCTCTGTGCGTAAGGGTCAAGGCCGGAAAACCATACTGGGTGCCCGTGATCTTCGGGCCCTTAGACGGCACTGCATCACATACAGGCATGCTTCTGTATTGGAAATCACAAAATGGGCTCAGGAATATTTCCAGAGAACATTATCTGTGAACACAATTCACCGTGCCATCTGCCGTTGCCAGCTAAAACTCTATAGTTCAAAGAAGAAGCCGTATCTAAACATGATCCAGAAGCGCAGACGTCTTCTCTGGGCCAAGGCTCATTTAAAATGGACTGTGGCAAAGTGGAAAACTGTTCTGTGGTCAGACGAATCAAAATTTGAAGTTCTTTATGGAAATCAGGGACGCCGTGTCATTCGGACTAAAGAGGAGAAGGACGACCCAAGTTGTTATCAGCGCTCAGTTCAGAAGCCTGCATCTCTGATGGTATGGGGTTGCATTAGTGCGTGTGGCATGGGCAGCTTACACATCTGGAAAGACACCATCAATGCTGAAAGGTATATCCAGGTTCTAGAGCAACATATGCTCCCATCCAGACGACGTCACTTTCAGGGAAGACCTTGCATTTTCCAACATGACAATGCCAAACCACATACTGCATCAATTACAGCATCATGGCTGCGGAGAAGAAGGGTCCGGGTACTGAACTGGCCAGCCTGCAGCCCAGATCTTTCACCCATAGAAAACATTTGGCGCATCATAAAACGGAAGATACGACAAAAAAGACCTAAGACAGTTGAGCAACTAGAATCCTACATTAGACAAGAATGGGTTAACATTCCTATCCCTAAACTTGAGCAACTTGTCTCCTCAGTCCCCAGACGTTTACAGACTGTTGTAAAGAGAAAAGGGGATGTCCCACAGTGGTAAACATGGCCTTGTCCCAACTTTTTTGAGCTGTGTTGTTGTCGTGAAATTTAAAATCACCTAATTTTTCTCTTTAAATGATACATTTTCTCAGTTTAAACATTTGATATGTCATCTATGTTCTGAATAAAATATGGAATTTTGAAACTTCCACATCATTGCGTTCCGTTTTTATTTACAGTTTGTATTTTGTCCCAACTTTTTTGGAATCGGGGTTGTATTAAAAACAAACATTCTTCCAACTATCCTCTGCAGCAGTTTTCAACATGCACTGGGGAAAAAAATAGGTCAATTTTAGAGTAAAATTGGGGGTGTCGTGGCTCAGGTGGATGGGGCGCCATGCCATGGGTCCGGGGACCTGCGTTTGATTCCGGCCCGAGGTCATTTCCCGATCGTCTCCTGTCTCTGCACTGTCCTATCCAATAGAGGTGCAAAAGGCCCCAAAAATATCTTTAAAAAATTTTGGAGTAAAATTAAGGTTTATATCTAATTTTAAAGGTGCTGACTGCAAAGTTGAGTGATGGGCAAAATGTTTTATTTCTATTACTGTTGGAGTTTTGAGATGTTTCATGTTGATTTGAGTTGGAATTGAGGAGTTGTGCTGCTGCACACACCGTGTATCCTATGTGTAAACGTTTTGCCGAGATAAAAAGTGTCCCGCATTTTACGATTCCACAAGCAAGTGAGCAAAAATATCATGGGGCATGTTTGACCTACTTTTAACCAAAACAAGTCAACATGGGCGGTGGCACGGTGGTGTAGCGGTTAGCACTGCCGCCTCACAGCAAGAAGGCTCTGGGTTCGAGCCCAGCGGCCGGCGAGGGCCTTTCTGTGTGGAGTTTGCATGTTCTCCCCGTGTCCGCGTGGGTTTCCTCCGGGTGCTCCGGTTTCCCCCACAGTCCAAAGACATGCAGGTTAGACTGGTGGCTCTAAATTGACCGTAGGTGTGAATGTGAATGGTTGTTTGTCTCTATGCCAGCCCTGCGATTACCTGGTGACTTGTCCAGGGTGTACCCCACCTCTCACCCATAGTTAGCTGGGAAAGACTCCAGCTTGCCCTCGACCCCGTAGAACAGGATAAGTGGCTACAGATAATGGATGGATGAAGTCAACATGGCATACTCCACTCTCTCGCCAGTTAAAGGCCAGTGGAAAAGGAAAATATGAAAGTCAATCAGCTAGAAAGCACACCAGAAAAGGTTGTCTGCAAGAATTTTTGTGAAGAGACGGATCAACCGCTGGAATCGACTGAAGGATGAAATGGGCACAAAACCTGACAAAGAATTTGCAGCACTTGTCTTGGATTGGCAAGTCTGAGTATGGAGTTATACACCTAATGTTTTTGATCTTACAGAGAAAGAAACGATAACACAAAAGCAGTAACAGAGAAAATATATATTCATCTTTTGTTTCACGGATCTATTCGTGAATCTTCTTCTTCTTTTGGCTGCTCCCGATGAGGGGTCACCACAGCAGATCTTTCATCTCCATTGCTCCCTGTCTTCCTCATCCTTCTGTACCACACCTGCCAATTTCATGTCCTCTCTCACCACATCCATGTATCTCCTCTTTGGCCTTCCTCGTTTTCATTTGCCTGGCAGCTCCATCCTCAACATTCTCCTTCCAACATGCTCTGCATCTCTTCTCAGGATGTGCCCAGACCATCTCAGTCTCATCTCTCTTAGCTTAATTCCCAAGCTCTCCACATGTGCTGTCCCTCTGATGTGCTCGTTCCTTATCCTGTCCAACCTTGTCACTCCCATCTCAAACCTTAACATCCTCGACTCCGCCACCTCCAACTTTGCTTCCTGTCTCTTCGTTAAGGGTACGGTCTCCAATCCATACATCACAGCTGGTCTCACGATTGTCTTATACATCTTACCTTTCACTTTTGCTGGAGCTTTCCTATCACAAATGACTCCTGAAATCCTTCTCCAACTGCTCCACCCTGCCTGCACTCTCTTTCTCACCTCACTATCACAGCCCCCATTTTCCTGCACAGTTGACCCCAGGTACTTGAATTCACCAACTTTCTTTACGTCTACTCCTTCCATCTTCACTACACTCTCATCCCCATTTTCATTGATGCACATGTATTCTGTTTTGCTACCTTCATTCCTCTTCATTCCAATGCATCCCTCCATCTCTCCAAACCCAACTCAACCTCTTTTCTACTTTCACCACATATCGCAATATCATCCACAAACATCACGTTCCATGGTGACTCTTGCCTCACTTCGTCCGTCAAGCTATCCATCACCATGGCAAACAAGAAAGGACTCAAAGCAAATCCTTGATGAAGTCTCACCTTCACCTTGAACCATTCAGTCATTCCAACTACACACCTCACTGCTGTTTCAGCAGTGAGGTGTGCAGTTGGAACAACTGATCCATACAGCTCACTGTACGGATCTATTCACGAATGTCAGCAACAAATTACATACCTGTGACTCAAAACTCTCTGAAATCATTGCAGAGTCACAATGTTTTCCGTGCGTCACCATCTCGGCATGATGCAGTTCCATAATCATGCTAATTAGTTCAAGCACCTCATGTTCAGCTGTTTCCGTCAGGCTGTAGTGTTTACCTCAAGAACAAGGATAATTCAGTTCCAAAATGGAAAAAAAAGTGACCCTCAGCACATCAAAATTATCACATCTCATCTGCATGATATCGTTCTTGAGAGGCATAGGAAAATGCCATGCAGAATAAAACAAAACATTTCAGATGACTTTGCAGTCAGCATCTTTAACCTTATTTAATCTTACACCTTCATTTGTACATATTACCTCAATAATTGTTTTATCTCAATAATTCTGTTTTACATCAGTTTTACTGTGTATATTTGTGTTTGTATTACTTTTCACTGAAGTACTTTTATAAATACTTTTATACTTCAGTAAATTTAACTGAGCATCTGCTGGCTTGTTCCAAATGATATCTCACTGTACTTGTACAGTGAAAATAAAGGCATCTTGTATCTTATTATCCAGCACGAGACATGCTCTTTGTGAAATGATTGATACCTATTATTGCAGCTTGCAAGCTAATTGTGTTGATAGCTTACATTAGCTGATGTTAGTAAACATTGCCTCGTCTCGTCTTCTTCCGCTTATCCGGGGCTGGGTCGCGGAGACAGCAGTCTGAGCATGGAAGCCCAAACTTCCCTTTCCCCAGACACCTCGGCCAGCTCCTCAGGAAGAACACCGAGGCATTCCCAGACCAGCCGAGAGACATAGTCCCTCCAGCGTGTCCTGGGTCTTCCCCGGGGCCTCCTCCTGGGGGGACATGCCTGGAACACCTCCCCAGGGAGGTGTCCAGGAGGCATCCGAAAGAGATGCCCGAGCCACCTCAGCTGATTCCTCTCGATGTGGAGGAGCAGCGGCTCTACTCCAAGCTCCTCCCGAGTGACTGTGCTTCTCACCCTATCTCTAAGGGAGCGCCCAGCCACCCTATGAAGGAAACTCATTTCGGCTGCTTGTATCCGCGATCTTGTTCTTTCGGTCATTACCCAAAGCTCATGACCATAGGTGAGAGTTGGAACGTAGATCGACCGGTAAATCGAGGGCTTTGCCTTTTGGCTCAGCTCCTTCTTCACCACAACGGACCGGAAAAGTGACCGCATCACTACGGAGACCGCACCGATCCGCCTGTCGATCTCACGCTCTATCCTAGTCTGGCTAACGTGAGTTCAAAGCTCTGCGAGCATTTGGTCTGGCAAAGATATTAAGTCCAACCGTTTCCCAAAGGCGTGGTTGACCCGCCTCCCTGAAATGCCTCAGTTTGCTACTGGTCGAAGCCAGAAAAGGCTGTGACAAAGCTTAAACCAATCACATCACTCTTTCCTCTGACGTATGTGACGCGACGGAAACTGCTTTAGTAACAGGAAGAAGATAAATACCTCCAGGGCTGCTCTTTGCTCTGTTTTCAATGAGAACTTCCCATTGAATGCTTTCAATACAGCATCTACCACTGTGTCAAAGGCTTGCCGCTGCTCCATGTTTGTAATGTGAATGAAGTGCTTCCGGCATAGATTCTGTAAACAATCTATGGCTTCCGGTTGCAGTTCTACTATGTCACTGCCTTGAACACGCCTCTACCCAGGGCCGTTGGAGATGCTCAAAGTTGATTGGCTCCCGATTTTTCGGGAGCTTGGAAGAGCTGGAGATAGCTTGCCTTGCCAGACTAAGCTCGCAACAGGCCCTCGTGTTGTGTCACACTTAGGATGGGCGGGCCCAGGCTAGCTCTATCCTTCCCTCACTCGTGAACAAGAGACCGAGATACTTAAACTCCTCCACTTGAGGCAGGACTTCTCCACCAATCTGGAGAGGGCAAGCCACCCTTTTCCGGTCGAGAACCATGGCCTCTAACTTGGAGGTGCTGATTCTCATCCCAGCCGCTTCACACTCGACTGCAAACCGCCCCAGTGCATGCTGAAGGTCCTGGTTTGAAGAAGCCAACAGGACAATATCATCTGCGAAAAGCAGAGATGAAATCTTGTGGTTCCCAAACAGGATTCCTTCCGGTCCCTGGCTGCGCCTAGAAATTCTGTCCATAAAGATTATGAACAGAACCGGTGACAAAGGGCAGCCCTGCCGGAGTCCAACATGCACTGGGAACAGGTCTGACTTACTGCCGGCAATACGAACCAGACTCCTGCTCCATTCGTACAGGGACCGGACAGCCCTTAGCAAAGAGCCCTGAACCCCATACTCCCAAAGCACCCCCCACAGAATACCACAAGGGACACGGTCGAATGCCTTCTCCAAATCCACAAAGCACATGTGGACTGGTTGGGCAAACTCCCATGAACCCTCGAGCACCCTATGAAGGGTATAGAGTTGGTCCAGTGTTCCGCAACCAGGATGAAAACCGCATTGTTCCTCCTGAATCCAAGGTTCAACTAATGGCTGAATTCTCCTCTCCAGTACCCTGGAGTAAACCTTCCCTGGGAGGCTGAGAAGTGTGATTCCACTATAATTAGAACACACTCTCTGGTCCCCTTTCTTAAAAAGAGGGACCACCACCCCAGTCTGCCACTCCAGAGGCACTGTCCCCGACTGGCACACGATGTTGCAGAGGCGTGTCAGGGAGGCCATTCCTCCTAATCATGCCCCTCCAGGTGTCACTGTCGTCGCCCACGTGAGCACTGAAGTCCCCCAGTAGAACAATGGAGTCCCCAGTCTGAGCACCTCTCAGTACCTCTCCCAGGGACTCCAAGAAGGCCAGATACTCTATACTGCTATTCAGCCCGTAGGCACAAACAACAGCAAGAGCCCTCTCCCCGATCCTAAGGCGCAGAGAGGTGACCCTCTCGTTCACTGGGGTAAACTCCAACACATGGCGGCTGAGCTGGGGAGCCATAAGCAAGCCCACACCAGCCCGCCGCCATTCACCATGGGCAACTCCAGAGAAGTGGAGAGTCCAGCCCCTCTCGAGGAGCTGGGTTCCGGAGCCCAAGCTGTGCGTGGAGGTGAGCCCGACTATCTCTAGCTGGTACCTCTCAACCTCCCGCACAAGCTCAGGCTCTTTTCCCCCCAGCGAAGTGACATTCCATGTCCCAACAGCTAGCCGCTGTGTTCGGGGATCAGGTCGTTGAGGCCCCTGCCTTTGACTGCCGCCCAATCCACTTGCACCAGCCCCCTATGGCTACCTCTGTGGGTGGTGAACCCAAAGGAGGTCGGGCCCACGTCACCGCTTCGGGCTGAGCCCGGCCGGGCCCTGTGGGCAAAGGCCCAGCCACCAAGCGCTAGCATACAAGCCCCAACCCCGGGCCTGGCTCCAGGGTGGGGCCCCGGCTGCGCCATACCGGGCGACATCACGGTCCTTGATAGATTGTTATCCATAAGGGGTTTTGGTGAACTGCTCTTAGTCTGGCCTGTCACCTAGGACCTGTCTGCCTTGGGAGACCCTAACAGGGGTGTAATGCCCCCGACGACATCGCTCCTAGGATCATTCAAGCACACAAATCCCTCCACCACAATAAGGTGGCAGTTCTAGGAGGAGTAGTAAACATTGTCAGTAAGCTAATGTTTATAGCTTCAAACAGAGCTACAGTGGTGCTTGAAAGTTTGTGAACCCTTTAGAATTTTCTATATTTCTGAATAAATATGACCTAAAACATTATCAGATTTTCACACAAATCCTAAAAGTAGATAAAGAGAACCCAGTTTAACAAATGAGACAAAAATATTATACTTGGTCATTTATTTATTGAGGAAAATGATCCAATATTACATATCTGTGAGTGGCAAAAGTATGTGAACCTTTGCTTTCAGTATCTGGTGTGACCACCTTGTGCAGCAATAACTGCAACCAAACATTTCCGGTAACTGTTGATCAGTCCTGCTCACCGGCTTGGAGGAATTTTAGGCCATTCCTCTGTACAGAACAGCTTCAACTCTGGGATGTTGGTGGGTTTCCTCACATGAACTGCTTGCTTCAGGTCCTTCCACAACATTTCAATTGGATTAAGGTCAGGACTTTGACTTGGCCATTCCAAAACATTAACTTTTATTCTTCTTTAACCATTCTTTGGTAGAACAACTCGTGTGCTTAGGGTCGTTGTCTTGCTGCATGACCCACCTTCTCTTGAGATTCAGTTCATGGACAGATGTCCTGACATTTTCCTTTAGAATTGGCTGGCATAATTCAGAATTCATTGTTCCATCAATGATGGCAAGCCGTCCTGGCCCAGATGCAGCAAAACAGGCCCAAACCATGATACTACCACCACCATGTTTCACAGATGGGATAAGGTTCTTATGCTGGAATGCAGTGTTTTCCTTTCTCCAAACATAACACTTCTCATTTAAACCGAAATGTTCTATTTTGATCTCATCCATCCACAAAACATTTTTCCAATAGCTTTCTGGCTTGTCCATGTGATCTTGAGCAAACTGCAGACGAGCAGCAATGTTCTTTTTGGAGAGCAGTGGCTTTCTCCTTGCAACCCTGCCATGCACACCATTGTCGTTCAGTGTTCTCCTGATAGTGGACTCATGAACATTAACATTAGCCAATGTGAGAGAGGCCTTCAGTTGCTCAGAAGTTACCCTGGGGTCCTTTGTGACCTCGCCAACTATTACATGCCTTGCTCTTGGAGTGATCTTTGGTCGACCACTCCTGGTGAGGGTAACAATGGTCTTGAATTTCCTCCATTTGTACACAATCTGTCTGACTGTGGATTGGTGGAGTCCAAACTCTTTAGAGATGGTTTTGTAACCTTTTCCAGCCTGATGAGCATCAACAACGCTTTTTCTGAGGTCCTCAGGAATCTCCTTTGTTCGTGCCGTGACGCACTTCCACAAACATGTGTTGTGAAGATCAGACTTTGATAGATTCCTGTTCTTTAAATAAAACAGGGTGTCCACTCACACCTGATTGTCATGCCATTGATTGAAAACACCTGACTCTAATTTCACCTTCAAATTAACTGCTAATCCATGGTTAAGCGATTGGGTTGCACATGCGCATTCTGTGCTATGCACTTCCTGGTTCCCGAGTTGTTTGCGATGAGTCTTTTTTGCTCAAGTGTTGGCGTTAATTACTAATCTTTAAAAAAAAAAATTCTACAAATAATTTTCCAGTATCCTCTTCATTTTTATTGTACTGTCGCTTTCCTTTTTGTACTTTCTACTTTCGCTTTCCTTTTTCCGTTTTTTTCTCTCTCTTTTTTCAGAAGAACGCTGAGACCGGAAGCTTTCTTTTTGTCTCCTCCTGCGTAAAGACCACAAGCGGAGGCCATCCACATCGGAACTGCTTTAATATCAACAGATCTTCAATTAAGGGTACGTGAATCCTTTCATCATGGCACACCTTCAGCCTGTTCAGTGTGCTGAGTGTAGGATATTTAGTCATTCTTCCTCCCTCGCTAGCGATAGCTTTATTTGTGATAAGTGCAGATTAGTTAGCTCTCTGATGGAGAAGATTATAGTGTTAGAAGCGCATGTCCAGGCTTTAGAGAAGGCCAGTGAGAATGAGAACAGTGTAGTTTCTGTAGAGGAAAGTCTGGATGCCCTAGGTGGAGTTAGTAATCCCCCAACTCTGGCATTAGAACCCTTACAGCAGGGCGAATGGGTGACGACTTGGCGGCATAAGCATAGAGCCAAAGCTACCGCTGAGGCTTGCCCACAGGGGCACCACTCCTCTCCGCGTCACGTGTTGAACAGGTTTGCTCTCCTTAGCGATGCACCCGCTGAGAAACCTGAAAGAACTCTGGTTATAGTGGACTCAGTCATACGGCACATGAAATTAGCTCAGCCTTTAGGGGCACCAGCAGCTTTAGGCCGAATCCCATTTCACCCCTTGGACCAACCCCTTGGCCCTTCCCCTCCATTTTGCGCGTTCACGTGAAGGGGTAGGGGTATCCCAATCCCAGTTAACGCGGAGGGGTAGGGGAAGGGGGAGGGCTTCTGTACCCCTCCAAACGGAGATTTTCCTGGAGCAGACTCCGAACGAAGGGGTTTGAGTGATTTCCCACAATGCCATGCGGATTTCAGCGAGATTTCATGCGGATTTCATAAAGATGGCGGTTCCCGCGGTGAAAGATTGTCATAAATGTATTTTCTCCATTATTTACGTGTTTTAAGTTGTTATCCAGAGGAAACACGCCGCTTGATTCGCTTTCGAGCTGAGAATGAGCAGCGATTTCTGAAATCCAAGCTGCTGCTAAAAAGCTTTGGGAGTGAGTATTGTTTTCGGTTGCTTTACTGCGTACGTTTTGTTCTGTTATTCTCGCTTTTATTGTTTACATGAGTGTTCTGACACCTCATTCTGTCGGATGTGGTGCACGAAGCGCCAAAGATATCCCATTCAGTGGTGTTAGTTAACAAATCACACCCTGCCAGCAGAGATCTCTGGCTCTGACTGTAGCGGCTGGTCGCAGCCAATGACGCATTTGGTTGCGTTTTGCTAACGTAAACGCTGACGGAGGTACGCGATGACGTATGCGATCGTTGAAGGGCTATCCCAATACGTAAGGGTTGAATTTCAAGCCCTATCCCTTGTAGCTCAGTTTCAAGGGGAAGGGCCAAGGGGAAGGCGGAGGGGAAGGGGGAGGGGTAGGGGTAGAAATTAGAATTGGGATTGGGCCTTAGTCAGGTGTATACTGGGAGCTATGGTGCCGGACATAGCAGGTAATCTTAGGGTCCTAGGCAAGCACAGGTTCTCAAAGATAGTTATCCATGCAGGAGCTAATGATATACGCCTTCGTCAGTCTGAGGTTACTAAGAGTAACTTTGTACAGGTGTTTAAATTAGCGAAGGCGATGTCCGATGCTGTAGTATGCTCTGGTCCCATCCCAATGCGGCGTGGTGATGTAGCTTACAGCAGGTTATGGTCGCTGAACTGCTGGTTGTCCAGGTGGTGCTCTGAAAACAGTGTGGGCTTTATAGATAATTGGGCTAATTTTGAGGGCACTGTTGGCCTGTTAGGGTGGGACGGTATCCATCCCACTCGGAAAGGTGCTGCTCTCATTTCCTGTAGCATAGGTCATAGTCTCAGAACAGGCCTAGTTAATTTCTGACAATCCAGAGCCAAGGCCAGGGAGCAGACGAACAGGCTAAACCGAATGTCTGCTAGCTGCACAGAGTCGTCACTGAGGGTCCACTACATCGAGACTGTGTCTGTTCCCCGAGCTAAACAAAAAGGTAGAAATACTCAGAGAGTTTGTTCCAGTAACCTAATCAATATAAAATTAGATCATACTGACTGTACAGCTGCTGCCAGCACCTTTGATCTAAAGGTGGGGCTATTAAATATTAGATCTCTTACATCTAAAGCACTAATGGTTAATGAACTCATTACTGATCAAGAGTTTAACGTACTTTGTTTAACTGAAAAATGGATTAAGCCAAATTAATATATAGCATTAAATTAAGCTAGTCCTCCTGGATACAGTTATATACACCAGCCTCATCTAACTGGCAGAGGAGGAGGCGTCGCGGTTATTTATAATGATTATCTAGGTGTAACACACAAACCTGGTTATAAATTTAACACATTTGAAGTTCTTCATACTAATATAACATATGTAGCCTCGAAAAATAGGTCTACCCAGTTAATTCTGTTACTTATTATTTACAGGCCCCCGGGGCCATATTCTGAGTTTCTTTCTGAATTTGCAGATTTTATCTCAGATCTGGTTATTTCCTTAGACAAAGCTTTAGTTGTCAGAGATTTTAATATTCATTTCGATAACCCAGAAGACCCTTTGAAAACAGCATTTGTGTCCATTTTAGATTCAGTAGGGATTAATCAGAATGCCATAGGACCGACCCATAATGGTGGTCACACCCTCGATCTAATACTAACATTCGGGTTAAACGTAGAAAATATAGTCATACTTCCACAGTCTGAAGTTATCTCAGATCATTATCTCATCTCATTCAAACTATGTCTGAGTAATAATATATGCACCTCACCACGCTACTGTATTAAACGTACATTCATGTCAACTACTGCACAGAGCTTTATAAATGGTCTCCCAGAGTTATCAACTTTGATTGGGTCACTGTCAGCCCCTGCAGAACTTGATCAGGCAACTGAATGCTTAGAGTCAACGTTCTGTCATACTTTAGATAATGTAGCTCCACTTAAAAGGAAAATGGTCAGAGACAAAAAAATTAGCACCCTGGTATAATGATGACACTTGCACTTTAAAACAGACCACTCGAAAATTGGAACGTAAATGGCGTCAAACAAAGTTGGTAGTGTTCAAATTAGCGTGGAAGGAGAGCTTCCTGAAGTATAGAAAAGCTCCTAGTGCTGCTAGATCAACATATCTCTCCTTCCTAATAGAAGATAACAAAAATAATCCTAGATTCCTATTTAATAAGGTAGCAAAATTAACCAGGAATAAGTCCACTATCGACACATGCATACCTGTAGTATGTAATAGCAACGATTTCATGAATTTTTTTAAATGACAAAATTGAGAATATCCGACAAAAAATTCAAACTACTGATTTAAGGTCAGACAATGTAAGTGACCCTGTAGTTAAGATCCCTTACCTACACGTCTATTCAAACAGATAACACCTGAAGTAATTGAACAGCTTCTAAAAATAATAAATTCTTCTCTTAGGATTGGCTATGTACCCAAATCCTTTAAACTAGCAGTTATCAAACCCCTGATTAAAAAACCTGACCTTGAGCCCTGCCAGATGTCCAATTATTGGCCAACATCAAACCTCCCCTTTATCTCCAAGATCCTTGAAAAAGCTGTGGCACAGCAGTTATGCTCATATTTACATAGGAATAACATCCATGAAATGTATCAGTCAGGATTTAGACCTCGTCATAGCACAGAGACAAAAACTGCTTTTCTGATTAAAGTAGTAAACGACCTACTGTTGGCGTCTGATCAGGGCTGTGTCTCGCTGCTTGTGTTGCTTGAACTTAGAGCAGCATTTGATACCATTGATCATTCCATTCTTCTGGATAGACTAGAAAATGTTGTGGGAGTTAAGGGAACGGCCCTCTCCTGGCTCAGGTCTTATTTAACTGATTGCTATCAGTATGTTGATGTAAATGGTGATATTTCTAGACATACTGAGGCAAAGTTTGGTGTTCCACAAGGTTCTGTCTTCGGTCCACTGCTTTTTTCTTTATATATGTTACCTCTGGAGGGTGGCACGGTGGTGTAGTGGTTAGCGCTGTCGTCTCACAGCAAGAAGGTCCGGGTTCGAGCCCCGTGGCCAGTGAGGGCCTTTCTGTGCGGAGTTTGCATGTTCTCCCCGTGTCTGCATGGGTTTCCTCTGGGTGCTCCGGTTTCCCCCACAGTCCAAAGACATGCAGGTTAGGTTAACTGGTGACTCTAAATTGACCGTAGGTGTGAATGGTTGTCTGTGTCTATGTGTCAGCCCTGTGATGACCTGGCGACTTGTCCAGGGTGTACCCCGCCTTTCGCCCGTAGTCAGCTGGGATAGGCTCCAGCTTGCCTGTGACCCTGTAGAACAGGATAAAGCGGCTAGAGGTAATGAGATGAGATGAGATGTTACCTCTGGGTGATATTATTCGTAAACATTGTATTAGTTTCCACTGTTATGCTGATGACACACAGTTGTATGTTTCTGCAAAACCTGATGAGAGACACCAGCTTAATAGAACTGAGGAATGTGTGAAGGACATTAGACACCGGATGCTTATTAATTTCCTTCTGCTTAACTCTGACAAGACTGAAGTACTTGTACTAGGACCACAAGCAGCTAGAAGTTTTCTGATTACACAGTAACTCTGGATGGCCTTTTTGTTTCTTCACGTGCAGCAGTAAAAGACCTCGGAGTGATTATTGACTCCAGTCTTTCATTCAAAACTCACATTGATAACATCACCCGGACAGCTTTCTTTCATCTCAGAAATATTGTTAAGATAAGAAATTTAATGTCACTACATGATGCGGAAAAAATAGTTCATGCTTTCGTTACCTCCAGGTTGGATTATTGTAATGCCTTACTGTCTGGATGCTCCAATAAGTGCATAAACAAGCTCCAGTTAGTTCAAAATGCAGCAGCAAGAGTCCTTACTAGAACTAGAAAATATGACCACATCACCCCTGTCTTATCCACACTGCATTGGCTCCCAATCAAATTTTGTATTGATTATAAAATACTACTATTGACCTTTAAAGCACTGAATGGTCTCGCACCACAGTACCTGAGTGAACTTCTGGTCCTCTATGGCCTGCCACGCCTACTTAGATCAAAAGGTGCAGGCTATCTGCTGGTACCTCATATAGTGAAGGCTACATCAGGGGGCAGAGCCTTTTCTTACAAAGCCCCACAGTTATGGAACAGCCTTCCAAGTAATGTTCGGGAATCAGACACAGTCTGTGTTTAAGTCTAGGCTGAAAACATATCTGTTTAGTCAAGCCTTGTGTTAATGGTGTTTATGAGGTAAAGGTGTAGATCTGGAGGGTTCTCAGACATAGAGTGTTTTGGTAAACTGGGATGTATGGATGCTGTCAGTCCCCACTTGCTTGCTCACTCGAGTTTGTTGACAGTGTAGTGGCTGGCTGCTTTATGTCCCGGGGCTCCCTCATGCCTGTGTTACCTTCTGGCTCTCCCCTTTTAGTTAGTTAGTTAGTTAGTTAGTTAGTTAGTTAGTTAGTTAGTTAGTTGCCGGAGTCCCTGCTTATACTCAGTGCAATATGTATACTGTTCCTACTTATTCAGGTGACATTGGGCATACCTAACAACCTATGTTTTTTCTCTCTCCCCCCCCCCCCCCTGCCCCCCAAATCTGTCCCTCTGAGTTACATGTCAGTCCTGGGATCGAGATGCTAACCTCTTCTGCTCCTCGGACCTGTCTGATCCATCCTGGTGCCCTGTGTCTGGTTGGAGTCTCATCGCATCGCTCCTGTGGAGGGTGGCCCCATGTGGACAGTTGGGGGTCATGCCTGGAGGATGCTCTGGACTCTTGTAGTGGTGCTTTTGTGGCTGGGGACTGCAGTTGACTTGCTGACTTTGGGACTGCGGTTGTCGTGAAGGGTTTTGCGCTCGGGTTTCCGTCAGTGGGGGGTTTATAGCATCAACAAAGCTGACTTTATGTTAAAACTGTTAATGTTATAGTCATGTTGTCTGTTGTTGCCCAAATGAGGATGGGTTCCCTTTTGAGTCTGGTTCCTCTCGAGGTTTCTTCCTCATGCCGTCTGAGGGAATTTTTCCTTGCCACCGTCGCCACAGGCTTGCTCATTGGGGATATTAGGGATAAAATTAGCTCATGTTTTAAGTCGTTCGAATTCTGTAAAGCTGCTTTGCGACAATGTTTATTGTTAAAAGCGCTATACAAATAAACTTGACATGACTTGACTAATCCTAGAGGTTCACATACTTTTGCCACTCACATATATGCAATATTGGATCATTTTCCTCAATAAATAAATGACCAAGTATGACATTTTTGTGTCATTTGTTTAACTGGGTTCTTTTTCTCTACTTTTAGAACTTGTGTGAAAATCTGATGTTGTTTTAGGTCATATTTATGCAGAAATATAGAAAATTCTAAAGGGTTCACAAACTTTCAAGCACCACTGTAAGTAACATTAAACTTATTAAATGCTGCATTAATGTCTCATTATAATGTAAAGTCTATTTTTGAGTGTCATTTTAGTCCAAATCAGGCTGTTTTGTGTTTGATTCACAGGTCTGACCCCAAAATGGGTGAAACAGTGGAATTCCCATGTCTGAAGTTTATGTCTGTTTTACTGACAGTTGAAAGCATAAAATAAATAAATGAATAAAAATAATATAAATGTGACTTCTAATTTTACCCAGCCACTGAGTGTTGCTACCCATCTGTCGGGTCAAAACAATGCAGCCACTGGGTCATAGTACATTTAAAAGCACTGTTTTTTCAACAAACTGTCATTTTGCCTAAGAAAACGACCACTGAAAAAGAAGTAGAGCACTTCTGAGATTAACGTTTGTAATATTATGTTGTGCTCCTACAAACTTGCCTCCTATATAGGCAGCAAACATGACACATGAATACTGTAACTGATTCCCAGTCAGCTGTCATCTTTCACTTAACTAATCCCAAGGCTGTCATCAACCCAACAATCGAGCAGTACAGGCTAACATTTTCTTTACGTTAGCTAAGGTTCGCAAAACACTTCCATAAACACCTTCTCTCACACACTCAGCTCACAATCAGACATCCTGTAGCACGGTAGCTAATAACGTAAACTTAGGAAACTGCTGCTGAGCTGTTCTTGTTTAGCTGTGTATGTATTTCAGGATACGTAGCTATATGCGAGATAACTTAATACAAATATATAGTTTGTTCAATAGCTAGTTCCAAAGACGGGCAGCTAAAATCAGGCTCAGGCACATGTACAGAGGACCACAGGTGTCATGGATATCGTGTAGTCATAAAACATTTCATTCATTCATTAAAAGCTAATTGTGCAATAAAAAGAGGAATTATAAAAAAAAAAATTTCATAAACAAACTATTAGTCCATCAATAAATAGTTCAAATTAAATTGGGATTTACAAAAACAGCATAAAACATTCATGAAGTACATAAGTAGACTTCCAGTTCATTTTCCTTTTTCTATTAGCTATTCTATTTGCTTAAGCTTCTCCTTTTAGCCTCCCCAATTATCCTGTCTGTGACATTATGGGCACTGTGCTGGTCAACAAGGTAAAACAGTGTAAATTAATTATGTATGTATAGTCATGGATGGATATAACAAGCTCTCTAATTTCACGACACAATTAGTTATTAATTCATGAAATGCCTTATTATTATTATTTCCATGACATGTCTGGTTCTCCATACACTTGAAAATGATAGTGGAAAATTGTTGTTATTATTGTTTTGATAAAAGCACCTGTTAAATAAATGGAGTGAGGTTATTCATCTTTTCTTGCAGGTTTACCAAGCGCCTGCTAAATGGCAAGTGTTCAATCTTTACATGGAATTGGCTACAGTGGGTTGAACTAGCTGCTATCTTCTCCTACGACTACAACTACTACAACAACAATAATAATAATAAATTAGGCCTCCATCCTGTATGTAACATTTAGAAAGTAACATCTATTTTAAAAATATATTCTTTTAAGAGGTGGCACGGTAGTGCAGTGGTTAGCACTGTCGCCTCACAGCAAGAAGGTCCTGGGTTCGAGCCCAGCGGCTGGTGAGGGCCTTTCTGTGTGGAGTTTGCATGTTCTCCCTGTGTCTGCGTGGGTTTCCTCTGGGTGCTCCGGTTTCCCCCACAGTCCAAAGACATGCAGGTTAGGTTAACTGGTGACTCTAAATTGACCGTAGGTATGAATGGTTGTCTGTGTCAGCCCTGTGATGACCTGGCGACTTGTCCAGGGTGTACCCCGCCTTTCGCCCGTAGTCAGCTGGGATAGGCTCCAGCTTGCCTGCGACCCTGTAGAAGGATAAAGCGGCTTGAGATAATGAGATGAGATGAGATTCTTTTAAGAGGTGGCACGGTAGTGCAGTGGTTAGCACTGTCGCCTCACAGCAAGAAGGTCCTGGGTTCGAGCCCAGCGGCTGGTGAGGGCCTTTCTGTGTGGAGTTTGCATGTTCTCCCCATGTCCGCGTGGGTTTCCTCCGGGTGCTCCGGTTTCCCCCACAGTCCAAAGACATGCAGGTTAGGTTAACTGGTGACTCTAAATTGACCGTAGGTGTGAGTGTGAATGGTTGTCAGTGTCTATGTGTCAGCCCTGTGATGACCTGGCGACTTGTCCAGGGTGTACCCCGCCTCTCACCCATAGTCAGCTGGGATAGGCTCCAGCTTGCCCGCAACCCTGTAGAACAGGATAAGCAGCTACAGATAATGGATGGATATTCTTTGAACCCATCCTGAGTCTTTGTTTTGGTTGTCCTTGTGTTCCAGTATGGTGGAATAGACCACTTGCACTGATGTCACATTTATGTCGCTACCCTGTACCTTAGGGACAAGCGAAATTTGTTTACATACTAAAGATGTCTGGCATCTGTTGCTGTTGTCTGAACAAAACTACAGCTAAAAAAGCTCTACTACCGGATTACTTGGATAATCTTAGTCAGAAAGAAGCAAAGGATAGATATACGTGGAAATTAGAGTTTTTTAGTGGTTATGATCCATACAAAATTCCTCAAAACAACTGGAGTGACAGTGCAGATTTGTGGCCTAGCATTAGCATTAGCTACATATTGGAATATACCTTCTTTTTCCCAAAGAGTTCCGACACAGAAGAACAGTTAAAAAAACTACAAAAGCAAGAAAAGCTTTGTGTAAATAATTTTCCCGACATCAGCTTTTACTCTCAAAGGACTCCGACCTGAATTGTGGGCTAGATGGTATCCCCACCCTTCCGTGTCTCAGCAACCCCGAGGACATCTTACACAGCTATTTGCACTCTATCATTTATACAGTGATGCTTATTATTGTTAAAACAATATCTGAAGTGTTATTATTTGTAAAATAACAAAATATCTTGCTTGAGACTTTCAAACAATGTTGTAAGATTTTATTTTAATTTTATCTAATAATGGATGGTACAATAATTACAAACACTAACAGAATCAGCACATTCCAGTTGTAGCTGTAGTCATATAATAACTATAATCACCCTTGTTATAATAATTTCAATAAATGGTTAATGTTCAGTTCCCTCTTCATTTATTCTCAATTCAAAAGGCACAACTGAGTCACACAGGCTGATAAGTGCGTAACGGACAGTAACAATTTTATCCAAAATAGTTTTTCCTGCCTTTGTCGATTTATTTCCATTGCACATGCATGCAGCCGTTGTCAAGTTCAGTGTGTGTGTGTGTGTGTAGAACTTTCTCGGACTGTAGGTTCATTACTACACTCTGACTCCATGGTCACATTTTGCACAGGACTGTGTTCCTCTGATAACAGAAACAAAGCTCCAGCGCTCTCTGCTTTTAATGTTTTCTGTTCTTTTGGGATATATCGTGCATGTCGCTCCTTGTTGGATTTTTACTGAGTTATGTCCCGAGTTGTTTGAAACCAATCTGGGTTTTCTGTGTCGAATAAGGAAGCTGGTTCATCTGACGCTAACTCAAATACGAGCAGAAATAATAAAACGAGATTCTTAAGCATACTCTTCCATTCTCACTTCCGACTGTCTATTACAGTATTTTAAATACATTTTTAAATACAATCACAAATTTCTCTGGAGTTTTCAGGCGGAGCTCCTCTCGTCATATTCTCTTTAACCACTCATTTCTTCATTGTTCTTGAAGCATTTGCATCTCTTTGTTAACATTTTTCTTGATAGTGGGAAGATGGTCTCATCTCATCTCATTATCTCTAGCCGCTTTATCCTTCTACAGGGTCGCAGGCAAGCTGGAGCCTATCCCAGCTGACTACGGGCGAAAGGCGGGGTACACCCTGGACAAGTCGCCAGGTCATCACAGGGCCGACACATAGACACAGACAACCATTCACACTCACATTCACACCTACGGTCAATTTAGAGTCACCAGTTAACCTAACCTGCATGTCTTTGGACTGTGGGGGAAACCGGAGCACCCGGAGGAAACCCACGCGGACACGGGGAAAACATGCAAACTCCACACAGAAAGGCCCTCGCCGGCCACGGGGCTCGAACCCGGACCTTCTTGCTGTGAGGCGACAACGCTAACCACTACACCACCGTGTCGCCCCGGGAAGATGGTAATACCTTTAATCTATTTCTCGATTTGAACAACCAAAAACAGTGCAAAAATGAACCATAGTGAAGACAGATTAAGCCTTGCTTACAGGAAAGACAATGTCTGTTTGACCCCCAGGTGTAATTATCATGTGATACGTAACATTATGTGAAAGGGGTCTATACCTCAAACAGGCACCGGTCAGTAGGCCATACCCATCTGTCCTTGCTCTAGGAGAGGAACATTTCTGCTCACGGGCCTTTGTTATCTTCGTGGGCCGAACACTGAAGGAGAAATCCCTGCTGGGGGCTGTTGAAGTATGTTTTCAAGCATTTTATGTTTTCAGCATAAATTTCCCCAAACCTTGTGGCTCCACCTGGGAGTTCTTCCAAGAGGTTGCGTACAGGCTGGGAAACAAAATACCATCATCTACAGTAACATTCTTGAAATCAACACTGGCATGTGCGTAACTGTTTTTTTCTCTCTCTTTTTTCTCTTCCCCAATGAGTGTTTGAATCTGGAGGCAGAGTCTAATTTTGAATACACAATTAACTCCTAACTTAGCCACCATAGGCTCCCTTAGTGCACACACACACACACACACACACACACACACACACACACACACACACAGAGTCTTTTTGAGACTGTTATACTTTTTTATGAATTTGATTCACATTAAATCTGTGCTTGGGTTCATTTAGCAGCCAGATAATACATGGGTCTATCTGCTTATATCTTTTAATGAAATGATCCATGACTTATTATTTGTATGACTTATAATTATCTTGTTTTTATCTGTTTTTGGAGTCGATCTTTATTTTAGAGTATGAAGAAGAAGAAGCCAAGCCAAGAAACCTTTATTTGTCATACGTACACTCAAGCACAGACTTAAGCACACAATGAAATTTAACCTCTGCATTTAACCCATCTGAAGCAGTGAACACACACACATGCACACACAAGTGAGCAATGAGCAGTTTGGGGGTTAGGTGCTTTGCTCAAGGGCACTTCAGCCCAACCTCAGTCCAAGGCTGCCCATGCCGCACGTGTTTGGACTGTGGGGGAAACCGGAGCAAACCCACACAGACACGGGGAGAACATGCAAACTCCACACAGAAAGGCCCTCGTCGGCCACTGGGCTCGAACCCAGGACCTTCTTGCTGTGAGGCGACAGTGCTAACCACTACACCACTGTGCCTGAACTGTTAGTTGTAATAAATTAATGTGATAAAATGTTGTTGTGAAATAAAACTTGGTATGTTTTATTTCCCTGTGATGTACTCAAAGTATGCATAAAATAATAATAATAAAAAACAACTGTGTAAGCCTGAAATGAATAAGATAATTGATAAGTTTAAAAAAAAAAAGGTCAATATAAACCTCTGGGGGGGTGGCACAGTGGTTAGCACTGTTGCCTCACAGCAAGAAGGTCCTGGGTTCGAGCCCAGTGGCCGGCGAGGGCCTTTCTGTGTGGAGTTTGCATGTTCTCCCCGTGTCCGCGTGGGTTTCCTCCGGGTGCTCCGGTTTCCCCCACAGTCCAAAGACATGCAGGTTAGGTTAACTGGTGACTCTAAATTGACTGTGAGTGTGAATAGTTGTGTGTCTCTATGTATCAGCCCTGCGATAACCTGGCGACTTGTCCAGGGTGTACCCCGCCTTTCGCCCGTAGTCAGCTGGGATAGGCTCCAGCTTGCCTGCAACCCTGTACAGGATAAGCGGTTACAGATATTGGATGGATGGATAAACCTCTGGGGTCAGGCACGTGCACACATAGGGCTTTAGGGGTGCTTGAGCCCCTGCCCTTTTTGCCTCGAATTAAGTGTTGCCCTTTTAAAATAATAATAATAATAATCCTAATAATAAATAATACAGTCCTGTTAGAAGTTTAAAACAACAGCAGTACAAAAACTCCACGGCAATCTACCAATTTTCTTATAATCCGGGGTCGTTGTGTGCGTTGAGCTGCTGCTTCTCTGTCCATTGCTGCTCCGCTCGAGTGCGGCCAGAGAGAGGGGGCGCGCAGACGTGAGTGAGAGGGAAGAAGCCGCTGCGCTGCCACAATGATAACAGAGGAGACGTGACAGTGAGGCAGCTTGAACATGTGAGTTATGGTCTAACAGTTAGCCCTTTCAAACTGTATGTACATGACATTTGTGCAAGTAATTTAAGTCTCTGTAGTTTAATAATCTGCTTGTTAACTGACGTGACCTGACCTGTTACTGTCTGACCTGTTACTGGAGGAAATGATGAGAATATACGCCACGATTCCAGTGTCCACTGCAACAGTGGAGAGGTCTTTCTCCAAGCTAAAGCTTGTGAAAAATGTACTCAGAAGCCTATGCAAAGAAGAGAGGCTCTCTGATCTCCTTCTCCTCTTGATTGAAAAAGACATACCCATAAATCACAATGAGGTCATTAATATCTACAGGGACATGGCCCCCAGAAGGTTACTGCTTTAAGGCCCCTGGCTTCTACCTTATGAGAGGAAGGACTGATTATCATTTTGTCCATTAGGCTATTTAATTATTTGTTCAAAGTTCAGTTTTCACTGTTCAATGTTAAATCTTTAACAATAAAAAAGCCTAATAATGCACCAGTGTTTTATTGCTTTGCATGTCTTCCAAGCCTATGATAATGTGAGTGACAATTTTGCTGACACAAAAGAAATGGCAATTGCATATCACTTTCACCAACACAGGACACATAGTTAAGTACTTACCTTCCTATTAGTACGTTAATTTTAATTCTACATTTCCATATTTTGGAAAGGACCGGGAAAAAAAATCATGCACTTGCTGCCCTTTTTCTGACTTTGAGCCCTGTCCGGGGTGATAATTCAGACCAAATTTCTAGGTAATTTTATCCCGGCATCCTTGTCAGAATGAACCAATATATGGTTTGGTCAAGCACCTCATCTTGGTGGGTTTACTTTAACTCACTGTGTGTTCTGTCCAATTCCAATATTTAACCAGTCCCTGGGTTTAAAACAACCCACATTGGGTTCTTTTTAGCACAGTGGGTTTTTTAGAGTGTACATATTTAAAATAGGTCTTATAATCATACAGTACATAGGCTTTTTACAGTGAGCTAAGGCATACTATGAATTTGATAATAAACTGTAAGCTTGAGATTGAGCGTTTGAAAATGGAGCTTATTAACGTTACAACACTGCCATCTGCTGGTATGCGCCTGCAACTTCACTTTTTTGTAATACAACAGGGTCTGTGGAAATCTCATCTCATCTCATTATCTGTAGCCGCTTTATCCTGTCCTACAGGGTCGCAGGCAAGCTGGAGCCTATCCCAGCTGACTACGGGCGAAAGGCGGGGTACACCCTGGACAAGTCGCCAGGTCATCACAGGGCTGACGCATAAACACAGACAACCATTCACACTCACATTCACACCTACGGTCAATTTAGAGTCACCAGTTAACCTAACCTGCATGTCTTTGGACTGTGGGGGAAACCGGAGCACCCGGAGGAAACCCACGCGGACACGGGAAGAACATGCAAACTCCACACAGAAAGGCCCTCGCCGGCCACGGGGCTTGAACCCGGACCTTCTTGCTGTGAGGTGACAGCGCTAACCACTACACCACCGTGCCGCCCGGTCTGTGGAAATGAAAATTTTAATTATCATAAATGTGATTTGTTATAATTAAGGGGCAGTGGTGGCTCAACGGTTAAAACTCTGAGTTACTGATCAGAAGGTTGGAGGTTCGAGCACCAGTACTGCAAAGCTGCCACTGTTGGGCCCTTGAGCAAGGCCCTTAACTCTCTCCTCTCTGCTGCAGGGCCACTGTATTGTAACTGATCCTGAGCTCTGACCCCAGGTTCCTTACAAGCTGGGATATGTGAAGAAATTAATTTCACTGTGTTGTAATGCATATATGACAAATAAAGCCTACTTCTTTTCTTTCCTGTACTTGCCTTGGCAATACTGTCCATGTATATGGTCGTGCCAGTAAAGCTTGTTGAACTGAATTGATATTTGATTGGTGCTTATTTTCTCTCACAGTAACACAAGCACATATTTAGATATCCTTCTTACAAACCTGTTGTCTCTCTTTCTGTCATGATCAATTACTGTCCAACTGAGAATGAACAGAATAAACATCATCTTTTAGATCTAGAGTTCAAATTTAAACATAATTACAGTTTTTGTTTCATGTTTTGCCCTTAATCTCATGCAAGTGGATGGCCATGGACTGTTGTACATCTTTGTGTTTCTGCACGTCTCTTCTCACTCCTGTCCACAGCCGGGCCTTTTTTTTAGCAGCTCTGCAGCCAGCTCTGGCCTACCGATCCGAGTCAGACAGTGGGCAAGCAAAGGACATTTTGGAGTAATGGTAGGCAGAGCTTGTCTCCATGTGGTCAGGATGTGGAAAATCTGCAGCGTGAGGCTGTTTGGAGCTCGGAGTTTGGCCAGTTGGACAGATGAACGGCGCAGGCGAAGGCACATGACCAGCAGGGATGCATCTTTTTCGGACAGCTCACTACAGAGCCAGGCTAGCAGCTCATCACAGAGTGGCTCTGGCAGAAGAAGAGTGAAGATAAGGGTGAATAAAAATTCATAGAGAGGGTGGATTTGAGTATTTCTACTTACCTGTCTGATCATGCTGCAAGAATTGTGCACTGATTGGTTGAGACAGAGTTTTCACAGTCTGAAAAACAAGACAATAACAAATCCTTGTTCGAACATGTTCTTTGAGATCTCTGAGCGAAAGTGAAATTGTCTTGGTATCTAAGAATTTAGTCAAGGAAAGTGGCAGAAGCATCACTCAGAATTACATCTAATACATTCCAAGAGTTGTGGATATGGCTTTCTGGAAGTAAAAATGATGTGAACATGTTATAAGCATTGTAATTTTATTGGAACGTAAACTCGTTTGTATTATTTCACCTTTGGAAGAGTGAGTGACAGCTTACAGACTGGTTGTCCGAAGCAATAGTCTTCTGATATAACAGTTCCGTCTTCCCTCCATACCAGCTGATCTTTAGGGATTTGGAAAAGTAGAGCCGTGCCTTTATATTGAGGTGATCTGTAGTTTTCAAACGGGTCCAATTCCTTCAGCTGCAGATAGAGCCAGTTCCTCCTCTGATTGTGAAATGTGAGTGTGTGAGGCTCTGTATACTGGTCACCTGCACAAACATGTGCATGCTCAAACAAATCTGAACAAGAACCTAAATTGCACTGTATATGCATTTACACTAACAGCTTGCTTTGTCATTGAATATGTTTACATGTTCAAAATAATTCGATAACCACACACAGAAAAAAAAAACCTTTTGGCAATAAGTAATCAGTAATCATTGATATGGTAAAACCTTTTATGACGAGTGTCAGGGCTTTATCTAGCCTTTTTTTTTTTTTTAAAGAAGCATTGAGTGTCAGGGCTTTGTAACAGAGATAAAGCTTTCCCTTGCGTTTTCTGACATTGGAAATTCTTCAGCTCACAGTGTTCTGTGGTTTTACTGTAACACAATAAGCTGAATTTCTTTGTTTAATTAATTCCAAGTGAGACAACATGCTAAATAAACAGAGGTTTGTGAGGTAACACTTGTTTATAGCTGTATTACGCAAGAGCTAACAGGAACTAACTAACTACTGTATATATGGATAAATAATATGATGTGTCATTCTTTAATCAATAAAAAACGTAATTATTGGCCAACTGTTGTACAACAATTCTAAAAAAGTTGGGACGCTGTAAAACAGAATACGATAATTTGCAAATCACGGAAACCCTATATTTCATTGAAAATAGTACAAAGACAACATATCAACTGTCGAAATGGAGAAATTTAAATTGTTTTTTGAAAAATATATGCTCATTTTGAATTTGATGTCAGCAACACGTTTCAAAAAAGTTGGAACGGGGGCATGTTTACCACTGTGTTACATCACCTCTACTTTTAACAACACTCTGTAAATATTTGGGAATGGAGGAGACCAATTGCTGTAGTTTTGAAAGAGAAATGTTGTCCCATTCTTACCTGATATACAATTTCAGTTGCTCAACAGTGCGGGGTCTCCTTTGTCATATTTTGCGTTTCATAATGCGCCAAATATTTGAAATGGGAGACAGGTCTGGACTGCAGGCAGGCCAGTTTAACACCTGGACTCTTTTACTACGGAGCCATGCAATTTTAATATGGGCAGAAAGCAGTTTGGCATTGTCTTACTGAAAGAAAGAAGGCCTTCCATGAAAAAGATTTTGTCTGGATGGCAGCATACTGAAGCATGTATATATCATTCAGCATTAATGATGCCTTCCCAGATGTACAAACTACCCATGTCATGTGCACTAATGCACCCTCATACCATCACAGATGCTGGCTTTTGAACTGTGCACTGATCACAAGCCGGATGGTCCCTCTCCTCTTTAGCCTGGAGGACGTGGTGTCCATGATTTCTAAAAAGAATTTCTACTTTTGATTCGTCAGACCTCGGGACAATTTTCCACTTCGCCTCAGTCCATCGTAAAAGAGCTCGGGCCCAGAGAAGGTGGCGGTGTTTCTTGATATGGTTTATAAACAGTATGGTATTTACAGTTTACACAGTGCCCCAACTTTTTTGGAATTAGGGTTGTAATTTATAAGAAGAATAAAACACTTGGGTTATTGTAAAATAATCCACTTCATATCAGGCCGCATCACACTGACCTGCTGTTAATTATTTATCTGTAACATCATGCCGGATCATGTTTTATTTCCTACTTATTATACATCTTTTGTGAAAGTCGTGCTAAAATTCAGTAGCTTAATGATGAAAGTTTAGGGAAAGCTGCTTGATGAGGGAATAATGCCATGTGAAGATGAACTGCACTTTCCCATACGGCTCCAACGCAACCCCTTTGATCAAACATGACCCTTTAGGTACCTGTGCTGCTAATGTTGCCACTGAATTTTAGCAGCAGCTGCTCTCCCTCCCTCATCAGTATCTCTGCAGATTGCTCTGGAGACCCACAGTAAGCCTGGGCATGAAGCTCAGCCAGTCCCCAGCTCAGATCTCGACTGGGCAGGACAGCCAGAACCACACTGCTGGGGTCCTTCTGTCTTTTGTGGATGGCTATGGATACTGTACAGGTTCTCACTGACTCCTGCAGCTCCTCAGCAAAAGACACCAAGCATGAAGGTGTTACAGAAGAGAGCAGACGAAGGACGATCAGCCTAGAGAAAAGAAGAAGATTCCATCAGCGCAAACGTATACCGGAAACAGAGAACCTCTCAGTGAAGATATTTCGCCGTGGTATTGAGTAGATACCGCTCATAGTTCTCCAAGACCTCAAAAGAAACAAGGTCATTCTGTAAATTTCTCACAGTGACTTTATCCAGAACATTCCAGTGCTCATCTTTCCAGCCCAGGACAGCCAGCTGCTCTTTAGTCACCTTTTGGGATGCCTTCACTGAAGCACTTAAAACCCTTATTTGGAAAGAAAGTACATGTAAATATAGAACGGAAGGGTTTATTTAAAAAAAAAACTGCAGTGAAATCATATTTATGAAATATTCTTTATACTATAATTATCTATCTAAAATTCAATATGTTTGAGTTGTATATAATTTCACTTTCTTATTCCACTTTATCTCATTTAAAGTAAGATATTGCTTTGCAGCCACACAAAGGAAAAGGCACTCAATGCCTCTACCTGACCCGATAGGCTGAGATGGTGTCAGGCATAAGAGCTGTGCTACCAGAGTAAGTGCAGCTCTTCTCCTCTCCTGTCTTCATCTTTTTAGGGTTAGGAGGACAAGGCAGTGTTAGGGTCAAAGGTCGTAGAGGGCTTACAGTTAACGGGTGATTCAGATACAGCAGAGGGCTAGTGGTCAGGATGGAGTGGTAGGAATCGTTTCTACACTTCAGTGAAGATAAGAGCATGGCATCTACAGGCTGCACCTGAGGAGCGGAAAGGGATGAAACAGGGTTTTGAAAAATTGATCTGTTATTAGAGACAATGAACAGGTGATGTTGTCTTTCTACACAAAGCAATATAAAGCCAATAGGATGTCATATGGTTACTCCTAATCTGTGCTGGTATGATGAATGGTTATCTATGGATGCAATGATAATGCTAACAATGTAAGTGTCATGGGAATTTCATTGCTTTACATGATACAAGAACAACTCCATCCATTATCTGCAACCACTTATCCTGTACAGGGTTGCAGGCAAGCTGGAGCCTATCCCAGCTGACTATGGGTGAGAGGTGGGGTACACCCTGGACAAGTCGCCAGGTCATTGCAGGGCTGACACATCGAGACAAACAAACATTCACACTCACACCTACACTGCAAAAAAAACTGAAAACTGAATTTGACGAGAAAATTATTTAATACTAATGAAATGATCTTGCTGCATGGACAGATAATTATACTTGACAAAACATCTTGAAATAAGTTGGTTACAATCTAGAAGTAGGTTTAAAAATTTCCAAGTTGGTGCCTTGTATTCTTCGAACAGGAAAATGTGAGATCGTTTCAGCTATTTTCAAGATATTCTAACTTGCTGAGATGTCATTTTTTTTTTGCAGCGTACAGTCAATTTAGAGTCACCAATTAGCCTAACCTGCATGTCTTTGGACTGTGGGGGAAACCGGAGCACCCGGAGGAAACCCACGCGGACACCATGCAAACTCCGCACAGAAAGGCCTCCATCAGCCGTTGGGCTTGAACCCAGAACCTTCTTGCTGTGAGGTGACAATGCTAACCACTACACCACCGTGCCGCCCTACGAGAACAACGGCCTTTAAATATTTCATTTATTATCTAGTGTTGCTTAAGCTAAGTTGGCTGAACAGTTGCGTTATCTAGTCAAATTTCTCTCCACACATTAGATAGCTACATTAGATGAGATATTAAATTGTACTGGGGGAAAAAAGCTAATTACAAAACTATGAAATAAGTTTAAATAAAATATGCGTGTGTGTGTATATGTGAGTGTTTAGTCTATGTCTAGTTCTTATCTAGAGTGTTTATACTGTTTATATTGTTTATTTCAATTATTCTATTTTTATTTATTGCATTGCCTGTTTGCACTGTGGGTCAGAGAGGACTGAAATTTCATCTGTACTGTATGTCGAGCATGTATAGCATATTTGACAATAAAGTTGACTTGACTTGATAAGAGACTACTGTTTATGGATTTAGTACATTGTTCTCCAAAAGCATTCTATGAATATCAGTAAGATATTGCCTGGAGGAAATGAATAATACCTTTGGTTCTTATATAGAAATAGAAAGCCTGAAATAATAATAATAATAACAATAATAATAATAATAATAATAATAATACCAGGCAGCACGGTGGTGTAGTGGTTAGCGCTGTCACCTCACAGCAAGAAGGTCCGGGTTTGAGCCCCGTGGCCGGCGAGGGCCTTTCTGTGCGGAGTTTGCATGTTGTCCGCGTGGGTTTCCTCCGGGTGCTCCGGTTTCCCCCACAGTCCAAAGACGTGCAGGTTAGGTTAACTTGTGACTCTAAATTGACCGTAGGTGTGAGTGTGAATGGTTGTCTGTGTCTATGTGTCAGCCCTGTGATGACCTGGCGACTTGTCCAGGGTGTACCCCGCCTTTTGCCCGTAGTCAGCTGGGATAGGCTCCAGCTTGCCTGCGACCCTGTAGAACAGGATAAAGCAGCTAGAAATAATGAGATGAGATGAGATAAGTGAAAATGAACATTGGTCCATGGAGCAATACTGTTTGGAATGAATGAATGAAAGTATTTATGTGGTGCGTGTGTGTGTGTGGTTCCCTGCTACAGGCTGGTATCCCATCCATGGTGTATTCCTGCATCACATCCAGGCCCTGGATCTACCACAACCAGGATAAAATACTTCCTGAAGATGAATGAATGACCTACTGTTGGCTATCTAGGTGTCTAATATACAGTGGTGCTTGAAAGTTTGTGAACCCTTTAGAATGTTCTATATTTCTGCATAAATATGACCTAAAACATCATCAGATTTTCACACAAGTCCTAAAAGTAGATAAAGAGAACCCAGTTAAACAAATGAGACAAAAATATTATACTTGGTCATTTATTTATTGAGGAAAATGATCCAATATTACATATCTGTGAGTGGCAAAAGTATGTGAACCTCTAGGATTAGCAGTTAATTTGAAGGTGAAATTCGAGTCAGGTGTTTTCAATTAATGGGATGACAATCAGGTGTGAGTGGGCACCCTGTTTTATTTAAAGAACAGGGATCTATCAAAGTCTGATCTTCACAACACACGTTTGCGGAAGTGTATCATAGCATGAATGAAGGAGATTTCTGAGGACCTCAGAAAAAGCGTTGTTGATGCTCATCAGGCTGGAAAAGGTTACAAAACCATCTCTAAAGAGTTTGGACTCCACCAATCCACAGTCAGACAGATTGTGTACAAATGGAGGAAATTCAAGACCATTGTTACCCTCCCCAGGAGTGGTCAACCAACAAAGATCACTCCAAGAGCAAGGCGTGTAATAGTCGGTGAGGTCACAAAGGACCCCAGGGTAACTTCTAAGCAACTGAAGGCCTCTCTCACATTGGCTAATGTTAATGTTCATGAGTCCACCATCAGGAGAACACTGAACAACAATGGTGTGCATGGCAGGGTTGCAAGGAGAAAGCCACTGCTCTCCAAAAAGAACATTGCTGCTCATCTGCAGTTTGCTAAAGATCACATGGACAAGCCAGAAGGCTATTGGAAAAATGTTTTGTGGACAGATGAGACCAAAATAGAACTTTTTGGTTTAAATGAGAAGCGTTATGTTTGGAGAAAGGAAAACACTGCATTCCAGTATTAGAGCCTTATCCAATCTGTGAAACATGGTGGTGGTAGTATCATGGTTTGGGCCTGTTTTGCTGCATCTGGGCCAGGATGGCTTGCCATCATTGATGGAACAATGAATTCTGAATTATACCAGCGAATTCTAAAGGAAAATGTCAGGATATCTGTCCATGAACTGAATCTCAAGAGTAGGTGGGTCATGCAGCAAGACAACGACCCTAAGCACACAAGTCGTTCTACCAACGAATGGTTAAAGAAGAATAAAGTTAATGTTTTGGAATGGCCAAGTCAAAGTCCTGACCTTAATCCAATGGAAATGTTGTGAAGGACCTGAAGCGAGCAGTTCATGTGAGGAAACCCACCAACCAGAGTTGAAGGTGTTCTGTACAGAGGAACAGGCTAAATTTCCTCCAAGCCGGTGTGCAGGACTGACCAACAGTTACCGCAAATGTTTAGCTGCAGTTATTGCTGCACAAGGGGGTCACACCAGATACTGAAACCAAAGGTTCACATACTTTTGCCACTCACAGATGTGGAATATTGGATCATTTTCCTCAATAAATAAATGACCAAGTATAATATTTTTGTCTCATTTGTTTACCTGGGTTCTCTTTATCTACTTTTAGGACTTGTGTGAAAATCTGATGATGTTTTAGGTCATATTTATGCAGAAATATAGAAAATTCTAAAGGGTTCACAAACTTTCAAGCACCACTGTATTCAGTACCAATCAAAAAATTTGGCCACAGCTTCTAATTCAGTAGTCTTTCTTTATATTTATTAATTAAAAGTCACTTCATGTCTTAAAGTAATGATGGATATTGTTTTTCTTTACTTAGTTGAGCGGTTCTTGACATAATATGGATTACTACAGTTGTGGAATAGGGCTATTTACTGTGTTATTGTTATTTACTGTTTGACATCAAACACATGAAGAAGACAATAAATTGCACTAATTAACTTTTGATGAGGCATCTGTTAATTGAAAAGCATTCCAGGTGACTCCCTCATGAAGCTGGCTAAGATAATGCCACTAGTGTTTAAAACGTCATCAAGGTAAACAGTGGCTACTTTAAAGACTCTAAAATATGAACCATATTTTGTTTTTTAACACTTTTTTTGTTTACCACATAATTCCATATATGTTCCAGATGCTATTTCATAGTTCCGATGTCTTCGGTATTGTTCTACAACGTAGAAAATAGTCAAAATACCTCTGAATAAGTAGGCATGTCCAAACTTTTGACTGGTACTGTATAGTATGCATGAATGTATGACTCTATTTCTATGAGTGACAGATCTACAGATCTATGATTACATTAGAAATGTCTTAGTCATAGCCCATGACTATGAGAGTACCATTGCTTGGGCAACCACTGGTGTGCTGAAAGACCCAGGTGGATAGTTGAGGCATATCCTGGAGTCTATACTCAATTTGAGACACAGACCTCTCTTTGGAATTGTGAATGTCTCCCTCTGCAAACGTGATAAGACTGCAAATACACCAAGAGTGTACACCTTCACTGCTGCGAATGTACCCTGAGAGAAAAAAAAAACAAAAAACAAACAAAAAAAACCACATCTACTGATATAAATCAATGCTAATGACATGATTTTGAATAACCAAACAATGTGATTTGCTGTCATAGACCCTGCGGCCTCCATAGATGCCCTCGGTGGCAGCTGGAGTGACATAACTGATCCTCTGCTCCTGGTCCACCACTTTCACCACAGCCTCACGGTAATTCAGGTGGTAACAAGCCCGAAAAGGTATGGCTACAATAAGTGGGAACGGACACTTCATGTTGCTGAACTTGTCAAGTCTGAGCACACTGCTGACCAGCTCCTCTGACCCGGTCACCATGAGAGAGCTGAGGCTGTCCACTGCCTTACATGTGACGACCTTTGTGACTTCCAGGGGAGCAGTTATATAGCACAGGACTTTGGAGGAAGATGTTGCTGAATCTGTTAAACTGTGAGAAAAAGTGGTTTGGATTCATTCCAAGTGTTATAGCCAGATTTACTTCAGAACATGCATTGAAAATGTTGCACGTGCAAATGATCATATCTGCTCAGGAAACTATAAAAACACAAATGAATGAAATGAAAATCATCCTTGAAATTCTGCTAAGCATGAATTGAAAGCCATATGGAATGGGTGGTTGTTGTGTTGTTATAGTAGACATTTTATTAAGTTAACTACCATATTAGCGCACTTTGTAGGTATACAGATATTGGAGCTGGTCAGCTGTGTCTGGATTAGGTGGGGATCAAGACCCAGGATGTGAACTCGCAAGGGGTTGGCTGGGGAAGGTTGAGGGTGGGAAATTAATTTGACCCGATTTATTGACAAGTGATCAAGCATTTGGTCAATGTCTAACTTTGTCATTGAGGAAATATACTGCATGATTAGTGAAACTGCCTCAAGTGAGTGGCATGGGGGTGTAGTGATTGCTGCCTCACAGCTCCAGGGTCCTCAGTTCAATTCTGAACCTGGGGTACACTCTCAGAATAGAAAAAAGTATATTATTGCACCTTTAGGGGTACAATGGCTTGTCAGTGGGGCAGCACCCTGTAAGGTACTTATTTGTACCTCCTATATACTACTTGGGATCATATATGTACCTTTTTGGCCCTAAAAGGTACACATAGTTACCTTGAGGTCTAATAATGAGCCGTAGGGGTACATTAGTGTAGATTGTACCTTGGAGGATAGAAATAGACTCCTACTGTACCTCTATTTCTCACAGTGTACTGTCTGTGTGGAGTTTTGCTTGTTCTCCTAGTGTTTGTGCAGCTTTCCTCCCTAGCTCCCAACAGATGCCAGTAGGTGGACATGCTGATCAAAATTGCCTGCATGTGTGTATGTGCATGTTGCCCAGTTTTGGACTTCCATCTAGGGAATGTTACTCTCTCTCTCTCTCTCTCTCTCTCACTGTGCACCCAATGTTTCTGGGATAGGATCTGGATCCACCATAACCCTGACCAGGGTAAATTGACTGATGATTTTATTTCTTGATCCTTTGGAAATTGCTTTTCAAATTGCATAATGACAGACATTTTCAATGTATTATTATTATTATTATTATTATTATTATTATTATTATTATTTTTACAAATGTTAATTAATGCTGCTTTTAGTTGCACAGTGGAAGATCATACATACCAAAAGTTAGACTAATGACTTAATTCCTGCAAAACAGAGATAGATATTCACCCAGCTTTTTCTTTCCATCCATCCATCCATCCATCCATCCATCCATCAATTATCCGTAGCCGCTTATCCTGTGCAGGGTCGTGGGCAAGCTGGAGCCTATCCCAGCTGACTACGGGCGAAAGGCGGGGTACACCCTGGACAAGTCGCCAGGTCATCTCAGGGCTGATACACAGAGACAAACAACAATTCACACTCACATTCACACCTACGCTCAATTTAGAGTCACCAGTTAACCTAACCTGCATGTCTTTGGACTGTGGGGGAAACCGGAGCACCCGGAGGAAACCCACGCAGACACGGGGAGAACATGCAAACTCCACACAGAAAGGCCCTCGCTTTTTCTTTGATTCGTTAAAAACAAATATACGTCAGCACCTCTTGCAATTGAATTGAATATGCATCAGTATATTTATTTTTTTCACATTTAGACTTCACTATTACCATTTCCTGTGGTGTGAACATAACCTAACAAAAGACTTATTTCCATCTATATTTTATGGGACACTTATTTAGAAACAACTCTGAAAAAAAAGAAGATTGAAAAATTTTCTCCATTAAAATGTACAGTCAAGACTATTGGTGCTGGGAAAGTGAAAAGTTGATTTATACCGAAATGTCACATCTCATAAACTGGTGTGTCATCCTTAATCCCAAGTTTCTCAGTCTACTGGGTGTTCAAGTAGGAAAATTGCAATTAGAAACCATATTCCGCTTTAACTGTTGTTTCTGTGCCAGTAAGTCTGATTAGTTAGTATGAACTCATATTTGTGATTAATTCACTGATGTTGCACTTACAGTGTGTTGTAGCTTAAAATTTGAGACTAGTTACAGACAGGTACAGTCAACGTAGACATGTCTGAAGTTTGAAACTATGGAAAATGTACGGCACACTCGCACGGTCAAGCAGGGAAAACACCAAAAGATACCTTACCCTACTGTAATACACTTTTGTGTCCAGCTCATACATTCTTCCATCACCACTGTGCCGATCTTCTCTACCTTCTTGTCTCTTTCATCCTCCTGTACAGGTTCTTTCTTCACCTCTGCAACATCCTCTTCAAGATGGCCATCATTCCTTGGGCTCTTTAGCACTTCACACAGAATGCTGTCCTCTTCCTGTCTTACAAGGTCATTTGGACTTTCATTAAACAGTTCATGTGGACTAGTCTTTCTCTCAAACGCAGCATGGGGCTCTGCTTTTGTATTCGGGTTGCTTTGAAGGACACATTTCTGAATGTCTGAAAGGGGTGAACCATTTAAGGTGTATTCTTGGTCAGTATTTTGAGGGTCACATTGCTCCTTCGAAAATATCTGTGGAAGCACGAGCTTGTCCTTTGAATCAGCCATGAGATCATGAACCACGAGACCGTACCTTGTTGTCTCAGCTTCTGTACTTTGCAGTTTTGCTCCAGAGATGATGGCGATTGCTCTGTCAAATTTACTTGTGATTGAAAACAGTGTCTTCTCGATACCATGCACGTCTCCCAAAACACTTTGAATGAGATAATTGATAAAGACATGTTTGTGAAAATTACCTTCTCTGGAGGATCCTGTAGGGAAATGGATTACAAAAATCTTTTATATGCCATGCCACTGGGTACAAGTAAACAAAATACAAGTGCGTGCACAAAAAGTTAAGAATGACCTGCTCTCACCAACACAACTTACCCGGTTGTTTTGCTTGAGTCTCTCTCTTTGGGAGCATGTGTCCATGACTTGTGTGCTTGTCTCGCTCCAGTGTGTGCACTGTTGTGCTTAGTGCTTCTCTCAGGGAGCCGACTCTCTGTGTGTGGAACACACTCCAATCCTTAAAGAGATGGAGAACTTTCTGAAGGGCCCTTGCTGAATCTCCAAGCCCAAGAGAATGCACAGAGGCTCGGAGAAACTCTGATCCCGGTGCCTCTGTGCTGCTAGTTCGCTCTGAATTTAATAGCTCTTGTAGTCTCTGGATTGTAGCTTGCAGCAAGTTCAGAATGTTGTCCTCAGGACATGATCCAAAATGAAGATTTGCCCCCAGCATTGTGGATAAGACAACTGGTTCCTGTCAAAGTCTATTTTCAGAAATACCACTGCCTGCCTGTGATTCTGTTTCAACCTTTCCCTTTTCTGCCTGTCTCTTCTCTTGGATCTGGTAGCATTTACAGTTTTGGTGTCGTAAAAATGTGTGGCCATGGCAATAAGAAGGTGTGCCTGAAGACAAAGAGGGCCCTTAGCAACAGAGGACCCTAAAAAAGAGTAATGTGTGTGTCTAAGAATGGCCTCTGCTCTGACAAGCTGCACATTAGAGTCCTTTTTTGCCTTCGTCAGACTCTCTCCTTCTCTCTCTCACTCTATCTGTACGTCTCTCTTTTTCTGTCTGCATCAACATTTTCATATCAGTACAACTGACACCATGATAAACAGGTAGGAACATACATATATTTAATATATAGAATTATATATATATATATATATATATATATATATATATATATATATATATATATATATATATATAAAATGATTGGTTTTTCTGATGTAAAATGAGACCACGATAAACAATTGCAAAACTTTTCCCATCTTTAATGTGATGTACTGTATAACCTGTACAATTCAATTGAAAAACAAATAAATCTTTTAGGGGGAAAAACATAAAAAATAAAAAATGTACAATAAGCTGGGTGCATAAGCGTGCACACCCTTAAACTAATACTTTGTTGAAGCAACTTTGTTGAAGTTTGATTTAATTACAGCATTCAGTCTTTTTGGGTCGGAGTCTATCAGCCCGCCACATCTAGACTTGGCAATATTTGCCCACTCTTCCTTGCAAAAGCGCTCCAAATCTGTCAGATTGCGAGGGCATCTCTTGTGCACAGCCCTCTTCAGGTCACCCCACAGATTTTCAATTGGATTTAGGTCTGGGCTCTGGCTGGGCCGTTCCAAAACTTTTTTAGGGCCACTGTCATGCTGAAAGATGAAATTCCTCTTCATCTTCAGCTTTCTAGCAGACACCTTAAGGTTTTGGGCCAAAATTACCTGGTATTTAGAACTGTTCATAATTCCCTCCACCTTGACTAAAGCCCCTGTTCCAGCCAAAGAAAAACAACCCCAAAACATGATGCTGCCACCACCATGCTTCACCGTGGGTATGGTGTTCTTTTGGTGATGCGCAGTGTTGTTTTTGCACCAAACATACCTTTTGGAATTGTGGCCAAAAAGTTCAACCTTGGTTTCATCAGACCATAACACATTTTCCCACATGCTTTTGGGAGAGTTAATGTTTTTTTTTGCAAAATTTAGCCGGGCCTGGATGTTTATCTTTGACCCTACCTCATAGTCCAGACATATGGAGACTACGGGAGATTGTTGTCACATGTAGTACACAACCAGTACTTGCCAGAAATTCCTGCAGCTCCTTCAGTGTTGCTGTCGGCCTCTTGGCAGCCTCCCTGACCAGTTTTCGTCTTGTCTTTTCATCAATTTTGGAGGAACATCCAGCTCTCGGTAATGTCACTGTTGTCCCATATTTTCTCCACTTCTTGATGACTGTCTTCACTGTGCTCCATGGTATATCTAATGCCGTGGAAATGTTTTTGTCCCCTTCTCCTGACTGATACCTTTCAACAATGAGACCCTTTTGACGCTTTGTAAGCTCTCTGTGAACCCTGGCTTTTGCTGGAGGAGCAACTGAGTAAATGTCTGAACTTTATTTGGGGTTAATCAGAGTCATTTTAATTGATGGCAGGTGTGAACCCAAAAAGACTGAATGCTGTAATTAAATCAAAAGTTGCTTCAACAAAGTATTAGTTTAAGGGTGTGCACACTTATGCAACCAGCTTATTGTACGTTTTTTATTTTTTATGTTTTCCCCCCCTAACAGATTTATTTGTTTTTCAATTGAATTGTACAGGTTATAGGTCACATTAAAGGTGCAGAAAGTTTTGCAATTATTTATTGTGCTCTCATTTTTTTTACATCATAAAAACCTATCATTTTAACGGGGTGTATACACTTTTTATAGACACTGTGTGTGTGTGCGCGCGCAGGCATGCACGCACGCACACACACGCATATATATATAAAATCCAAAATACATTACAAGGTAATGCTTCTCTCTCTCTCTCTCTCTCTCTCAATCCTGCTCTCAGATGCCCTGTCCAAATATACTGAACAAAATCATCCACAGCTTCTGCAGCCAGAGAGCCAATTACTTTGGAAATGAGCTACCACAGAAATATATTAAAGTTCAACTGCAGATAATGGGGGAAATGTGTAGCCTCACATTTCATAAGCTGAGAGCTGTTCAGTGAATATTTCATAAGCACAGAGAAAATCAGCATACTAACATTCCAACATGTTATGTAAAGGCCTGTGTGCTTTCAGAAAATATGTTAGCTTATTATATCATTTTACAGGGTCTGCCAACAGAGAAATTACTGCCATAATTGAAGGTGGGTGAGTTAAGGCATGTTTCCATGGCTACGTCTGTGGAGAAAACACACACACACACACACACACACACACACACACACACACACACACACACACACACACACACAGCACGTGGATATCAAAAATTCAACATGACATTAATGCTATAGTTTAATATTTGTGTCAAAATCCTTCTCCTAAAGTACTTTCGCACATTACATTACAGACATTTAGCAGACGCTCTTATCCAGAGTGACGTACAACATACCCAGAGCAGTCTGGGGAGCAGTTAGGGGTTAGGTGCCTTGCTCAAGGGCACTTCAGCCATTCCTGCTGGTCCAGGGAATCAAACCGGCAACCTTTTGGTCCCAGAGCTGCTTCTAACACTGTACTCAATAATCACTCTACTGAATAGTTTGTGGTACAAAAAATATCATTTTAAACCCTCTCCCTGCGATTATATACCACTGCTGAAGCTTTGGGCTTAATCAAGGCTGAAATAACAGATCACCATGTGGCCATTTTCCAAAGCTGAGGGGTCAGTTACAAAGTGAATTTTGGCTGTGAAGAATTCAAGGAAAGCTTCCTTTTGTTATATCTTGCTACAGTATGTGGTGCCATTACTTTTGTCATAATCGAATAGTCATCTTTATTTGTCTTAACTTATGGGTTTCTTTTGGATTGCTTTGGTTCAAGTCATTAAGAAATAATCGAGTTTTGCAAACTTTTCATTCCAGCTGTATTCTGTTAAATCTGTTGAAATTTAATCCATAAGTGCAGGAACTCGTACCAATTATGCGGTTTGAAGCCTGTGAATGGAGGATTAATGAGTGCACAGAAACTCAGGAGCCTAGAGAGGATACAAATGTTTTTCTGAACTAACTGGATGTTCATTCTACATTTTTTGTATAAGTATGCTCCTGTGAACAATTTACGGATAAATTCGTTCATATTCAGTTCAATGGGAAATGATTCTCATTCTCTGTGTATGTAAATGAGGAGAACAAACTATGTTGCTAATGGGCTAGCCCGAGAAACTTTAAATGGGTTCTATGCTGGGATGCAACTACAAGCTTCTCTTATGTCAAATCAAAGATTTTAGAAATCACAAATGCAAGTTAAAGCCATAAAATGTAAACTGTATTAGAAGCCAGTTCTAGCGCTTTATTGAGTTTAGTGTAAATTAAGGCTCTGATGCAACACACTCACCCACTCATGTTACTTTAGTCAGTCTCTCTCTCTTTCTCTCTCTCTCACACACACTCAGAGCATGTGTAATAAACACAAAAACTAAATTCATTCATTCATTCATTGTTAGCAACTGTTTTTTTCCCTGGGCAATCTATCCTGGGATCACTATACCCCTTTTCCACCAAATCAGTTCCAGGGCTGGTTTGGAGCCAGTGCTGGTGCTGGTTCACAATTCGTTCAACTTTCGAACCAGCTGAGAACCCTGTGTTGATTTCAGAAAACCCAAAGAAAATTAAAACGTGTGCACCAAATTTGAGTGTTTTTTTTTTAATTAAAGATATATGCTGTACAATCATTCTGCCACAGAAAAAGAACAGTTCAAAGAAATTACTGAAAGTCCAAATATTGCCATGACATTCATATCAAAGATGACATTCATGTCACTGTATGCAAACTTCTGACCACAACTGTAGATAAATAAAGGCCCAATTGTTTAAAAAGTTTAATCTGGATCAGAATGATCTGGATTTGAAAATCCCATATTCTGAAATCCAGGATCATGGAATCCATCTCCCTTTTGGACCAGTTTTTCAAACCAAAATTGGATTGGATCACCCTCATCCAGATACACGCTTCTCAAGGTTACATAATAAGCAATAACTGGATAATCTCATCTCATTATCTGTAGCCACTTTATCCCGTTCTACAGGGTCGCAGGCAAGCTGGAGCCTATCCCAGCTGACTACGGGCGAAAGGCAGGGTACACCCTGGACAAGTTGCCAGGTCATCACAGGGCTGACACATAGACAACCATTCACACTCACATTCACACCTACGCTCAATTTAGAGTCACCAGTTAACCTAACCTGCATGTCTTTGGACTGTGGGGGAAACCGGAGCACCCGGAGGAAACCCACGCGGAGAACATGCAAACTCCACACAGAAAGGCCCTCGCCGGCCACGGGGCTCAAACCCGGACCTTCTTGCTGTGAGGCGACAGCGCTAACCACTACACCACCGTGCCGCCCTCATGGAACTCAAAATACAAAAGTGTGAAGTAACCTCGCATGAGCAGACCATTATTTGCAGGTAGGTATTTGAAGTTCGCTCAGCCAATCAAAACTACTGTGGCTAGGATGTGCAAAACAAAATTACAAAACGTGAAACACTTTTACATTTTATAAAACAAAATTACACAAGCAAAACACGTTTACCAAGGACAAAACAAATTTACATCTTCGAAAACAAATTGACAAGATGCGAAACACTTTTACGAGCGCTGAGACAAATTTACAAGTGGCGGAACACTTTTACCAGTCCCGAAACAAATTTACAAACGAAAATCCTCACAGAAGGGGAATGTACCAAATGCTGCAAGCAACCCGGAAGTGATAGAGTGAGCGGTCAATTCATGCTGTCTTCTATGGAGTTTATGGTGACAGAATGATGACTGTGACCGAATGATGTTTTGCCTCTTTTGAGGAAAACATATGAACCACTTAATGTGGCTTTGCTTTTCGTGTGGACGGTCTCTAGAATTTTTAAAGGACACGGACCAGACAGAAGGACCAAGTGCACAGGGAACAAGACAATACGAATTGACCGCTCAGTCTATCACTTCCCGACCAACATACTTCCGGGTTGCTTGCAGCATTTGGTACATTCCCCTTCCGTCAGGATTTTCATTTGTAAATTTGTTTCGGGACTGGTAAAAGTGTTCCGCCACTTGTAAATTTGTCTCTGCGCTCGTAAAAGTGTTTTGCATCTTGCCAATTTGTTTTCTAAGATGTACATTTATTTTGTCCTTGGTAAAAGTGTTTTGCTAACATAATTTTGTTTTATAAGATGTAAAAGTGTTTCACATTTTGTAATTTTGTTTTGCATTTCCCAGCCACCATACAAAACGGCATAAAAAATAATTTGAATGATAATCTGGATTGGCAGTGCTCCAAATGGAACCACACATCACAATATAGGCTACTAGCTATGTAAAGAACAGGTAGAATTTTCAGCATGGGGTCACCTGAAGTGTTTTTATTTGAAGAAACAGAAAACAGCACAATAAAACATCCTCTTCCAGTGTCTTTTAAACAGACACCTCATCTGAGCCACAACAAATATTACATTACAGGCATTTTGCAGACACTCTTAACCAGAGTGATCTACAACATACCCAGAGCAGCCTGGGGAGCAGTTGGCGGTTAGATGCCTTACTCAAGGGCACTTCAGCCATTCTTACTGGTCCAGGGAATGGAACCAGTGACCTTTATGGTCCTAAAGCTGCTTCTCTAACCATTAGGCCATAGCTTCCTAAAAATATATTTAAAAATATATACATTATTCACAAATACATTGCAGCTAATTTGAGTATGCGCTTTAAATCATAAAAAGGCTCAAATGTCCAAAATTTAACAAAATAATTAATGTTCAGAGTTCTTCTTCATTTGTGGAGAGACCAGCTTTTTGAAGCTCTGTTTTTAGGAGGTGGATGTCAAGTCTGGCTTTGGTTTGATGTATTTGGGTCAGAGTGACTTGTTCCTCTGCCAAACGAACCTGTACTTCCACTCTTTTGGTTTCTCATTTAAGAAGTGATTTATAGGCATTGTCATCTTTGTTTGGCAGAGGACACTTACAGCCTCTTTTCTGAGCTCTTGTGGTAATAACTACCTGCTCTACCAGTGAGAATGCACATTCTTCCTCAATAACAGGGCTGAGATCCAGAATAAACATTTCCTCTGCATTAGGTGGAACTGGCTCGCTTTCTTCTACAAGCTTGGCCTCACTGTCCCCTACAACACATTGAATTCTGTGGAGAGCCTGCGATTTTGCATCTCCAATAATTTCATGGACCATATGTGTGTAATCACCTCTCCTAAAGGGCTTGTTGCCTGTTTGGGTGTTTTGTTTTGTTTTGTTTCTGCTTCAGCTTGCACTTTGAGGATGCTGATATTAAGTACACTGCAGACCTTGTCAGGATAAAACTTCAACGTAGAACCTGAAGGAGTCAGACTCTGTCTATAGAAGAACAGCGCCTCATTGATATGTGTTTCTGTGTATCTGGGACTTTCGACCAAGTTGTTGGTGACAAATCAAGTGGGTGTGATGTGGGGAAAGCTGTGTCAATCGCATTGCCCAACCATTTGTTTCATTTCCAAAGGATGACCTGATTGACCAGACCAAGTGCACATTTTATTTTTTGGAGAACATGCCTGATCCTATTGAAGTAATCGACTGAACTTGTGCATGTACAAGGGAGTGGGACTACATCAACCAAAAGAGGAGGCTCAGCATCAACATCCAACTTGAGGGTTACACTGACCTCATTATCACAAACTGCATACACAAGTGAAGAAGCCTTTATTTGTCACATGCACACTCAAGCACAGTGAAATGCATCCAATGCATTTAACCCATCTGAAGCAGTGAACACACACACACACACACACACACACACACACACACACACACACACACACACACACACACACACACACACACACAAGTGAGCAATGAGCTCACACACACATACCCAGAGCAATGGGCAGCTATGTTACAGCGCCCGGGGAGCGGTTGGGGGTTAGGTGCCTTGCTCAAGGGCACTTCAGCCCAAGGCCGCCCCATGTTAACCTAACTGCATGTCTTTGAACTGTGGGAGGAAACCAGAGGGGCTTTGCATGCAAATGGACCCAGGAAGCGTGCAACGTAATTGTCGTCACTGCTGAACTGGGCTTGAGGCAAACCATGTTTGGTTGATTTGGCCAGAATTGCGGCAGTAGGGTGGTCAGTACCTTTCTGCGCACTCACACCTATGGGCAATTTTAGAGTAGCTAGTTAACCTGGCTGCATGGATTTGGACTGTTGGGGAAACTGGAGTACCCAGAGGACACCCATGCAGACACGGAGAGAACGTGCAAACTCCACACAGAAAGGCCCCCGTTGGCCACTGGGCTCAAACCCAGAACCTTCTAGCTGTGAGGTGACAGTGCTAACCACTACACCACTGTGCCACCCATGCAACGTAATCCTTGCCTGTATTGTCCTGCACAATATCGCTACCAGGAGGAATGTCCCTCTCTGTGATGATGTTGATCCTGAACCTGTTGAAGACTCAGACCAACCTCCAGCGTTTTCTCAGAATGAAGGACAGACTGGATGTGCAATAAGGGATGCCACTGTTTGGAACTACTTTTGATTGGTTCATCTCTGATGATTGTGTCATTATAATTAATATACAATGATAAATGACAGTTCAAAATTAAATATATTATTTTTGTTTCATATTGACAGCTGTTTGGGGATTATGGTCTGAGGAAAAAATATATATTTTTTTATTTTAATTTTTTTTTTACTGTACTGAAAGGCTTAATAGGTAGCCTAATATCTATTTAATCACTGTAATGGTTAAACCAATCAAGTGCATGATATAAAGAAATGTACATTTGTGTGTGTGTGTGTGTGTGTGTGTGTGTGTGTGTGTGTGTGTGTGTATAATATATTACATGATATTATTTTACTAATTTTAAAGGTTTATTACCTCTGCCAACTTTGTTGGAGGTTACATTTTCACCTTTGTTTGTTTGTTTGTCTGTTCCCCACGTAACTTAAAAAGTAGTGAATGGATTTTGATGAACTACATGAATGCTGGAGGGTACACGGGGAACACGGCCGGTTTTAGGATCGCCTCACTACTCAAACTGGCTAACATCAAAGACAACAAACCAGGCATGGACCGACATTTTGTCCTACATTTTGTCACCTTGGTGTGGATTAAGTCAATTTCTATTGTCATCTTATCCATAGAAATGTAATAAAAGACAAATAACCCTTCACCAAGAACCATTTTGCAAATTTCCACCTTTAAAGAGTCTGTTCTTGACCAGAGAAATCAACTCTGATATTAGAACTGGTTGTGTAAGGAGCTTGAAGATGACTGTTTGAGTTGTCAAAGATATTTTCATGAATGGCATTAAAAAAAGACAGAAAAAATATTACAACCATTTAATCAGTGAGGAAGAAGGTCAAGGTCAAGATTTTTTTAATTTGCCATTTGTGCATAAACCAACAGTTCAGACACATTGGAATTTTTGTGCAGGGCTCTCTCAGTCAACAGATTAGAAAATAAAACACTATAATAAAAATATAAAATATAGAAACACTATACAATACGTTGGGGGGGGGGGAGAAAAAGTTATATGCTCAAAATTTTAAATACAAGTATTAAACAGAAGGAGAGGGCAAATGTTAAATAACATTAATAAAATAAAAGGCTAGTCCTGAGTGCTGTTCGTGGATTATTAAAAGAGGGGAAAGTTATATGGAAATATTACATATTTTGGGAGGGGAATGAAAGTTATGTGGGGATATTGCACAGTTAAAATATTGCACATTTATCAAAGGGTATTTGACATATAATCCTGTTTCACAGATAATAGTATATCACATATTGCATATGACAAGTGAAGTGAGGTAGTAATGGTTATTGTTACACTTATTCAATAATTTTGTTTTGCCAACAGTCTGACTGTGGCAGGGAAGAAACTGTTGAAGAACCGTGTTCTATGAGTGATGATGCTGTCCGATCTGCTGTGTCTCAAGAATCATCCATTTTACTGGCTATTGTAATTTACTGTAATTGGCAGCAACATGCCTTAATACAGGCGACACGGTGGTGTAGTGGTTAGCACTGTTGCCTCACAGCAAGAAGGTCCTGGGTTTGAGCCCAGCAGTTGATGAGGGCCTTTCTGTGTGGAGTTTGCATGTTCTCCCCGTGTCTGCGTGGGTTTCCTCTGTGTGCTCCGGTTTCCCCCACAGTCCAAAGACATGCAGGTTAGGTTAACTGGATACTCTAAATTGTCCATAGGTGTGAATGGTTGAGAGATGAAAACCTCTATAAAAATCCAGTAGACGGCAACAGGAAACCACTACTGTAATTCTTCCTTAGAAACTTTGATGTCTGAAGCTGTCAGAATGGACCTGCCATCAGGCAGAACACTAAAGAAGAAGAAGATCTTCTGAACAATTGTGCTCAGGTTTTCTTAGTACAATTTAAATTAAAACTACGAAGAAATGACAAAAAAAATCACATAACATTGTTAATGGCGCCCTTGTGTGGTAATCCTGTGGCACTACAACAAATGGAAACAATTCTACCAGGAATGGGGAAATAAAATATCTCATCTCATCTCATCTCATCTCATTATCTCTAGCCGCTTTATCCTTCTACAGGGTCGCAGGCAAGCTGGAGCCTATCCCAGCTGACTACGGGCGAAAGGCGGGGTACACCCTGGACAAGTCACCAGGTCATCACAGGGCTGACACATAGACACAGACAACCATTCACACTCACATTCACACCTACGGTCAATTTAGAGTCACCAGTTAACCTAACCTGCATGTCTTTGGACTGTGGGGGAAACCGGAGCACCCGGAGGAAACCCACGCGGACACGGGGAGAACATGCAAACTCAGCACAGAAAGGCCCTCGCCGGCCACAGGGCTCGAACCCGGACCTTCTTGCTGTGAGGCGACAGCGCTAACCACTACACCACCGTGCCGCCGAAATAAAATATAATTGGATTAATTAAATGTTAAATTAGTTAAACATATGGATTTGTCAACAAAAACAACTCATATTTATATGGAGTTGTTAGTGTTATTTTTGGTTGGCTTGGCTCCTGCAGTTTCCTTATCCATCCATTATCTGTAGCCGCTTTATCCTGTGCAGGGTCATGGGCAAGCTGGAGCCTATCCCAGCTGACTATGGGTGAGAGGCGGGGTACACCTTGGACAAGTCGCCAGATCATCACAGGGCTGACACATAGAGACAAACAACCATTCACACCTACAGTCAATTTAGAGCCACCAGTTAACCTAACCTGCATGTCTTTAGACTGTGGGGTAAACCGGAGCACCCGGAGGAAACCCACGCAGACACGGGGAGAACATGCAAACTCCACACAGAAAGGCCCCCGTCGGCAACTGGGCTCAAACCCAGAACCTTCTTGCTGTGAGGCAAGAGTGCTAACCACTACACCACTGTGCCACCAGTATCCTTATCCTGAGGGGTTAAATCTTCACACACATTTGTCTCACTATCCTTGTGAGGACCTTCCACTGACATAATTATTCCATCCATCCATCCATTATCCGTAACCGCTTATCCTGTACAGGGTTGCGGGCAAGCTGGAGTCTATCCCTGCTGACTATGGGCGAGAGGCGTGGTACACCTTGGACAAGTCGCCAGATTATCACAGGGTTGACACATAGAGACAAACAACCATTCACAGTCAATTTAGAGCCACCATTTGGCCTAACCTGCATGTCTTTGGACTGTGGGGGAAACCGGAGTACCCAGAGGAAACCCACGCAGACACGGGGAGAACATGCAAACTCCACACAGAAAGCCCCCCATTGGCAACTGGACTCGAACCCAGAACCTTCTTGCTGTGAGGTGACAGTGCTAACCACTACACCACTATCCTTATCCTGAAGGGTTAAATCTTTAACACACACACACACACACACGTTTGTCTCACTGTCTTTGTGAGGACCTTCCACTGCCATAATTATGATTGCAGTTAAATAATGATGTGCCTGCAGCAGCCAAGCACCTAAATGGGCGGCACGGTGGTGTAAGTGGTTAGCATGGTTGCCTCACAGTAAGAAGGTTCTTGGTTTGAGCACAGTGGCTGGCGGTGGACTTTCTGTGTGGATTTTGCATGTTGTCTGCGTGGGTTTTCTCCGGGTGCTCTGGTTTCCCCCAAAGACATGTGATTAGGTTAATATAGGATGGCCTTGGGCTGAGGTGCCCTTGAGCGAGGCACCTAACTCCAAACTACTGCCCGGGTGCTGTTAGCATGGCTGCCTACTGCTCTGGGTATGTGTGTGTGTTCACTGCTTCAGATGGGTTAAATGGAGAGAAGAATTTCACAAGCGTGTGATGAATAAAGTTGTTCTTCTTAACGTCAGTAATGAAAATAATTTTTTCGTGGTCCAGTTTCCATCAAACCGTGCGCTCTGATTGGCTCACGAGCGGTCTGGAATCCGACGATATGGACCCCGGTTACAGACCTTTGGTGACTTGCTCATTCACAACAACAACAAAGAAAGTAGCAACTTTTTGTCAACATTTATTTTTGCATTTCTCAGTATAACAGCATTAATTTTACAGTATGGATAGCAATAATGACCGTGTTCACAGCGAAAGTGAGTTTTACCACCCTGATGATGATGACGAAATAAAAGAAAACTGTGGCAGCGGGGGCGTGGTCAAGCGCCGGTCTGTGACAGGAGGGCGGAGTCAGGGAAGGTGAGTGGCAGAATCACTACACCTGAGAGCAATTAACCTGTGTTTGTGTGTCTTCCCAGTGACTGCGCCCTATATAAGGAGGGAGAGCAGACAGCAGAGGAGCTGAACCCTGAACGAGACACTCATCATGTGTGTGTGTGTCTGTTTAAGTAAATTGTTAGACTGAAAAGTGTGACAATAAACGCTAAGTTGGACCTGATCTCTGTCCTGCCGTCCTCTGTGCTCCACCCACCAGTATTGAACTACTACAGCGGTGCTGAAACCTGGGATCTGGAGCACAGCAGCCTCACAGCCCCATGGAGTCCTCCCCGTTCGCTGAACTGGTCCATGCCCTTGCCATGGCCCAGCAAAGCCAGCACCAGGTGCTACTCACCCTCCGAAAGGAGCAGGAACAGCGGTTCGAGGCCCTGGTGTTGGCCCAGCAAGAAGATTGACAGGCGTTCCGGCACCTCCTCGCGTCGGCGGGGTCCACCAGCGCTCCTACCGCGGGCCCGTCTCCCCTCACTGTAACCAAGATGGGCCCGCAGGACGACCCCGAGGTGTTCATCACGCTCTTTGAGCAAGTCGCCGAAGCCTCGGGGTGGCCGATGGAGCAGCGCGCCTCCTCCCCCTGCTCACGGGAGAAGCAAAGCTGGCCGTGCTACAGCTCCCCGCCGACCGCTGGCTGGCCTACGCGGACCTCCGCCGGGCCGTCCTCCAGCGCGTGGGGTGCACTCCAGAACAGCAGCGCCAGCGCTTCCGAGTGCTGCGCTTGGAGGAAGTTGGCCGGCCGTTCGTGTTTGGCCAGCAGCTCTGGGACGCCTGCTGGCGGTGGCTGAGGGCCAACAACCGCGATACCGAAGGAATCATCGACCAGGTGGCGCTGGAACAGTTTGTCGCTCGCTTGCCAGCAGGAACTGCGGAGTGGGTCAGGTGCCACCGCCCGGCATCGCTGGATCAGGCAGTCGAGCTGGCGGAGGACCATTTGGAGGCTGTCCCGGCGGCAGGACAGCAGATGGCATCTTCTCTTCTCTCCTCTTCTCTCTCTCTCTCTCCCCCTCCTCCTGTGTCCCGTCCTCGCCCCATTCCCCCACCGCGGAGGCAGGGGCCGGCACCACCCCAGCCGGCCTGCCGCACCCACAGTGCCCTCCCGTTTCTCCCTTCTGTGTCTGTCTCTCCCCCACCTAAGGTGAGTGAGCCCCAGATCACCAGTGCAGAGGGAAAGCCCGGGCCGGTTTGCTGGCGCTGCGGGGAGCCAGGACACCTTCAACAGCAGTGCACGGCAATGGAAGTGGGCGCGGTGGTTCGGATCCCCGACACGCCAGAGGCCGCCCTCGACCGGGCCGGAGCGTATCGCATACCGGTGAGTATCCAAGGGGCTACATATCAGGCGTTGGTGGATTCTGGTTGTAATCAGACCTCAATTCGCCAAAGCCTGGTTCAAAACAAGGCATTGGGGGGAGCACAAGGGGTGAAGGTGTTGTGTGTGCACGGGGGTGTTCACCGCTACCCTTTGGTGTCGGTCCACATTATTTTCAGAGGGGAAAAATTTATAGTGAAGGTGGCGGTTAATCCTCGCCTTACCCACTCTTTAATTTTGGGGACTGATTGGCCGGGATTTCGGGGTTTAATGACATGCCTAGTAAAGAATGGGTCCTGCCATTTGACAGGGGGAGGTCCCGGTGTCGCTTTGGTGGGAGCAGCTGTCGCAGAGCCGTCTACGTCATCTCCGCATCAGAGTGAGGAGCCGCCGGCTCCTCCTCTCTCTATTGGGGAATCCCTCGTGGATTTCCCATTAGAGCAGTCGCGAGACGAGACTCTGCGGCATGCGTTTGACCAAGTGAGAGTAATCGATGGTCAAACGCTCCAGCCGAACGCCACCCCGTCCTTCCCCTACTTCGCGATTATGAAGGATAGATTATACCGAGTGACGCAGGACACTCAAACTAAAGAGCGAGTCACGCAGCTTTTAATTCCGAAGAGCTGCCGGGAATTGGTATTCCAGGTGGCTCACTTTAATCCCATGGCTGGACACTTGGGGCAGGATAAAACACTAGCCCGAATAATGGCCCGATTCTATTGGCCGGGGATTTGCGGCGATGTCCGTAGGTGGTGTACGGCATGCCGCGAATGCCAGTTAGTAAATCCAGCGGCCATTCCAAAAGTGCCTTTGCGCCCTCTTCCATTAATCGAGACCCCATTTGAGAGAATTGGGATGGATCTCGTCGGGCCATTAGATCGGTCAGCACGAGGGTACCGCTTTATATTAGTTCTGGTGGACTATGCAATGCGATACCCGGAAGCAGTGCCTCTGCGCAATATCTCAGCACACAGTATTGCAGAGGCGCTCTTCCGCGTCATCTCCCGAGTTGGAATCCCGAAAGAGATTCTGACTGATCAAGGCACTACGTTTATGTCACGAACACTGCGCGAACTGTATGGGTTATTGGGGATTAAGCTGATCCGCACCAGCGTGTATCACCCACAAACGGACGGTTTAGTGGAACGGTTCAACCGCACTCTCAAAAATATTATTAAAAAATTCTTGAGGACACACGTAATTGGGATGAATGGCTCGAACCCTTGTTGTTCTCAGTGCGAGAGGTCCCCCAAGCCTCCACGGGGTTCTCCCCGTTCGAATTATTATATGGGCGTAAGCCGCGCGGCATCCTGGATGCGCTGCGGGAAAATTGGGAGGAGGGACCTTCACAAAGCAAGAACGAAATTCAGTACGTGATGGACCTGCGCGCAAAACTCCACATGCTCACCCACCTAACTCAGGAGAATTTGCGGCAGGCCCAGGAATGGCAAGCCCGCCTGTACAACAAGGGTATGCGCCTTAGAGAGTTCACACCGGGAGATAAGGTACTCATACTGTTGCCCACGTCAAGCTCCAAATTGATTGCCAAGTGGCAAGGACCCTTTGAGGTCACACGGCGAGTCGGGGATGTCGACTATGAGGTGAGGTGAACGAACAGGGGTGGGGCACTACAGATTTACCACCTCAATCTGCTTAAACTCTGGAACGAGGAGGTCCCCGTGGCGTTGGTGTTGGTGGTTCCGGAGAAGGCGGAGCTGGGGCCGGAGGTTCAAAAAGGGACATTGGCATCACGTACCTCTCCGGTCCCCTGTGGAGACCACCTCTCCCCGACCCAACTCACGGAGGTCGCCCAGTTGCAGACCGAGTTTTTGGATGTGTTCTCGCCCCTGCCCGGTCGCACTAACCTCATAGAGCACCACATAGAGACGCCCCCGGGGGTGGTAGTGCATGGCCGCCCTTACAGGCTACCCGAACACAAAAAAAAGGTGGTTCAGGAAGAACTTCAGACCATGCTCGAAATGGGCATCATCGAGGAGTCCCACAGTGACTGGAGCAGCCCGGTGGTCTTGGTACCCAAGGCCGACGGGTCGGTCCGGTTCTGTGTGGACTATAGAAAAGTCAAGGCGGTGTCTAAATTCGACGCGTACCCAATGCCTCGTATTGATGAGTTGCTCGATCGACTAGGCACGGCTCGCTTTTATTCGACACTGGATTTGACGAAGGGATATTGGCAGATCCCCTTGACTCCACTATCCCGAGAAAAAACTGCCTTTTCCACACCGTTTGGGTTACACCAATTCGTCACACTTCCGTTTGGGCTGTTTGGGGCGCCAGCTACGTTTCAGCGGCTGATGGACCAGGTCCTCCGCCCCCACGCCACCTATGCGGCCGCCTATCTTGATGACATCATCATATATAGTAATGACTGGCCGAGGCACCTGGAAGACCTAAGGGCTGTCCTTAGGTCGCTGAGGCGAGCGGGTCTCACAGCCAACCCAAAGAAGTGTGCGATTGGGCGGGTGGAAGTACAGTATCTGGGCTTCCACTTGGGCAACGGGCAAGTGCGTCCCCAAATTAATAAGACAGCAGCGATTGTGGCTTGCCCAAGGCCCAAGACCAAAAAGGAGGTGAGACAGTTCCTGGGGCTGGCTGGCTATTATCATAGGTTTATACCTAATTATTCGGACGTCACCAGCCCGCTGACTGATCTCACTAAAAAGGGGGCACCAGATCCGGTCCAGTGGACGGAGCAATGCCAGCGGGCTTTCTCTGAGGTAAAGGCTGCACTGTGTGGGGGGCCACTATTACACTCCCCTGACTTTTCTCTCCCTTTTGTGTTGCAGACCGATGCGTCGGACAGAGGGCTGGGGGTGGTTTTGTCACAGGAGGTGGAGGGGGAGGACCGCCCCGTCCTGTACATTAGCAGGAAGCTGTCAGTGCGTGAGGGGCGCTACAGCACAATTGAAAAAGAGTGTCTAGCGATCCAGTGGGCGGTCCTTGCCCTCCGTTACTACCTGCTGGGGCGCCCTTTCACCCTCTGTTCAGACCATGCGCCCCTCCAGTGGCTCCACCACATGAAGGATGCCAACGCGCGGATCACCCGTTGGTATCTGGCACTCCAACCCTTCAATTTCAAGGTGGTCCACAGGCCGGGGGCGCAGATGGTCGTGGCGGACTTCCTCTCCCGTCAAGGGGGGGGGGAGTCGGCTGCAGGCCGGACGGCCGCCTGGCCTGAGTCGGGCGGTGGGGGTATGTGGCAGCGGGGGCGTGGTCAAGCACCAGTCTGTGACAGGAGGGCGGAGTCAGGGAAGGTGAGTGGCAGAATCACTACACCTGAGAGCAATTAACCTGTGTTTGTGTGTCTTCCCAGTGACCGCGCCCTATATAAGGAGGGAGAGCAGACATCAGAGGAGCTGAACCCTGAACGAGACACTCGTCATGTATGTGTGTCTGTTTAAGTAAATTGTTAGACTGAAAAGTGTGACAATAAATGCTAAGTTGGACCCGATCTCTGTCCTGCCGTCCTCTGTGCTCCACCCACCAGTATTGAACTACTACAAAAACATTTCAGGAGAAAGCGAAAACCTGTAACTGTTGCTAACGCCGAGCAATTCCAGCAGTTTATTGAGGAGCAAAGGGCAGAAAATACAACAAAAAAGACGACCTACGACATCAATGTCTTTGGGAAGTTCTGTCGAAACCTAAATGAAGGTCGAAAGGTGGAAGACATACCTGGCGAAGAACTAAACATGTCCACAACAAAGAAAAATGCCGAGGTGTACGAGCTGTCCTCGCTCATGTCTTGTCACAGGTTTATTCTAAATATGGTTTTGAGAGCCCTCGTTTTCTGTTAGAATTTGGTAAAGAAAAAAATAAATATATTATTTACCAGCTTAAAGGGCATATCACGGGTAAATTCAGGAGCAAGATCAATGTAATTCTCCTATTTTATATTAAACTTTGGTCAAATATCTGTAACATTCTGCATTCTCTGCAATTTTTTTACCTTGCGCAATACCAGAAAAATTCAGTTGAAATCAAGCCATTTGAGGTGAATTGGTCCGCCTCTGAAAAAACTTGGCATTTGGATTTCCCGGCAAACATTGATTTTCGTGAAGTCTCGTGCAAGATGCCTCCTTCTGAACCCTACGCCAGCGCTGGTTTGTTTATAAGAAAACGACCTGGTGGTTTTCTGCAAATTTCATCAACGTTATCATGTAATTATTAAAATGGTTAACAGATGTATCGTAGGAGGGTGTAGCAACACCAGTCTTGATGGGATTAGTACTCATCGTTTCCCAAAAGACCGGACAATGAGAGAGAAATGGGAGCGCTTGATCTACACAGGCTGTGCACTGAAACTGTGCAAAGCTCTCGCAGCCTGCTGGCGCTTCCACAGGTGATGTCACAAATCTGGCTCCAGACTCCCTTGGGATTTTTCCAGACGTGTTTTGTTATTTTATTTTTTTCTGCTGTAGACAGATGGCCTTGTGCAAAATTACCCTTCTGGATGAGTGTGTAAAGGGACATACTTTCATATAAAAAAAACCCCGAAATTGGTCCAGAATAGGGGCGGCACGGTGGTGTAGTTGTTAGCGCTGTCGCCTCACAGCAAGAAGGTCCGGGTTCGAGCCCTGTGGCCGGCGAGGGCCTTTCTGTGTGGAGTTTGCATGTTCTCCCCGTGTCCGCGTGGGTTTCCTCTGGGTGCTCCGGTTTCCCCCACAGTCCAAAGACATGCAGGTTAGGTTAACTGGTGACTCTAAATTGACCGTAAGTGTGAGTGTGAATGGTTGTCTGTGTCTATGGCCAAGTTTACATTAGACCGTATCTGTCTCGTTTTCTTTGCGGATGCACTGTCCGTTTACATTAAAATGCCTGGAAACGCCGGGAAACGGGAATCCGCCAGGGTCCACGTATTCAATCCAGAACGTGTCTGGTCCGGTGCTGTGTAAACATTGAGAATACGCGGATACGCGGATACGCTGTGCTGAGCTCTAGCTGGCGTCGTCATTGGACAACGTCACTGCGACATCCACCTTCCTGATTCGCTGGCGTTGGTCATGTGACGCGACTGCTGAAAAATGGCGCGGACTTCCGCCTTGTATCACCTTTCATTAAAGAGTATAAAAGTATGAAAATACTGCAAATACTGATGCAAATACTGCCCATTGTGTAGTTATGATTGTCTTTAGGCTTGCCATCCTTCCACTTGCAAATGGTAAGTGACGTGCATGCCCGACATGCACTGGGATCACACACACAGCGGCTCAGTCCCAAATCACTGCTCGTGCACTTCACTCGCACGCTCTGTGAGCTGCGCAGGGCCGGAGTGCGCACCCTCCAGAGAGCACTCGCTGTTCAGGGCGGAGTGATTTGGAGCGCAGGGTGCCTGCGGAGCCGAGCGTATCCGTGTATTGGCGTTGCTATGTGCACGCGAATCGTGTATTGGCGTTGCTGTGTGCACACTGATCGTTTTAAAAACGTTAATCTGATGATCCACTGATACGGTCTAATGTAAACCCCACCTATGTGTCAGCCCTGTGATGACCTGGCGACTTGTCCAGGGTGAACCCCGCCTTTCGCCCGTAGTCAGCGGGGATAGGCTCCTGCGACCCTGTAGAACAATCCAAATGTCCCCACAAGGTCGAAACTATCAGATTTTACTATCCTTGTTGGGACATTTGGTCCTCAGTAGTATCTCACTCACTCTGCAGGCTTGTGAACTGAACACAAAACAATGATACAGGCTTTACCTCTAAACAGACTTATAAAGAGCAGTTTTATTTCTGTTTGTGCTTGTTTATGCCCTGTCCTGCACAGAGCATTTTTTAAGGATTTTCCACGAGGAGACCAACTGGTCTGGGCAATACAATCACAGGCCCCAGAGTCCATGCGGCTGCACCGCTGTGGCATATTCTGTGATGCAAAATGGTTCACCAATCACCATACAGACAAACACACTACAGTGACTACACAGCTATCAAGAGCAATTACCAAGCACAAATGTTATGTCAAAGACACTCAAAGTTAAACAGTAATGACATCGGATTCTGACATCAGCCATCTCAGTAACCAAATTTTAGTTTTGTTTTTCTTAACCAACATGATCTTGTGTGTATATCTATGGAATCAATTTTGTGCCAAAATGTTCATACAATACTTTTGAAATATCAAACAAAAACGACAAATCAAAATACAAAAAAACAAAAAAAGTCAATTTTTTTAGACTGGCAAACAAATTATTCATGTAATCGTGCAAAATATCAGTCTATTACTCTTCAGAAACCTTTTATTTTTGTTCCGAGTCTTTCTCAGTTTTGTTTGACGTAATTTATTTTGGTTGCGATTCCAGCTTTCTCGTTTGCGCTCCCTGACTTTTTGCTTGCAGTTTTGGCACAAACTTCACGTGTGGGTGGGCTGTCCAGGAATGCATTCCCATTGGCTAACTTGTGTTTGACTGACAGCTACGCTCAGCCATTCCCTACTCGGATTCTGGCGGACTGTTTGGCGAGTGACCGATCCATTGACGGTAAACAAGGATCGAGTGGACTTCAGTAGCGACTATGATATTGAATTAATTCAACAAAGTGCAAGTGCGGGACAAATGTGTTGTATGTGTTGCAGTAGTACACATTATGCAGGTGTGTTTAACGTTAGCAAGACAGCTATTATATTGGGTAGTGGAGCGAAGTCTAACATTTGACTTGCCACGAAACACCCGCATAATGTGCACTACTGCAACACATACAACACATTTGTCCCGCACTTACACTTTGTTTAATTAATTCAACAATCATAGTCGCCACTGAAGTCCACTCGATCCTTGTTTACCGTCAATGGATCGGTCACTCGTCAAACAGTCCGCCAGAATCTGAGTAGGGAATGGCTGAGCGTAGCTGTCAGTCAAACACAAGTTAGCCAATGGGAATGCATTCCTGGACAGCCCACCCATGCGTGAAGTTTGTGCCAAAACTGCAAGCAAAAAGTCAGGGAGCGCAAACGAGAAAGCTGGAATCGCAACCAAAATAAATTACGTCAAACAAAACTGAGAAATACGGCAGAGCAATAGGGCCAGGGTTTTATATTTTATTTGGAAACTTCTGAGAAAAAAACTCAGAATTTTTGAGATTAAAGTCAAAATTTTTGAGGAAAAAAAAGTCAAAAGTTTCGAGAAAAAAGTCGAAATTTTCGAGAAAAAAAAGGTCAGAAATCTGTAGAAGGCGGGCTTCCATATGGAAGTGACACTCACTTGCGGCCGGTAGTCATGAATGGCTGAGACCAGAGCCATGGAATTCAGAGTTGTGACAACCGGGGTACAGGAAGTCGGTTGGTGATGTGATTCACGTAGATTCAAATACTTTTAGGCAGCGGCTTTCTGTTTGCTAGAGACTAACACAGAACCACACCGGCTCTTCAAAGTCCGGATAGAAATCACAATATTGTGATTCTGTGCCAAGACTGCAAGGATCTCTTTGTTATTAAACCCAATCCCGAAATAACATTTGATTAAGTCGTCCATTTCAGCAGCACTAAACACAGTAGTAGCAGACTAAGTCTCTGTCAGCTCTGAATGACCTGGTACTTCCTGGTAGCCTAAATTTGTGACTTTTTTCTTGAAAATTTCGAGTTTATATTCTCAAAACTTTTGACGAAAATTTTGACTTTTTTCTTGAAAATTTCGACTTTTTTCTCAAAATTTTCGACTTTTTTTCCGCGAAAATTTCGATTTTTTTTCTCGAAAATTTTGACTTTTTTCTCGAAATTTTTGACTTTTTTTCTCAAAAGTTTTGAGATTGTTTCTCGAAATTTTTTACTTTAATCTCGAAAATTCTGAGTTTTTTTCTCAGAAATTAAAAAAAAATATATGTATTTCTTAGTGGAACTATCGGTCTTCTGTAGAGAAAGACGCAGAACAAAACTAAAAGGTTTCTGAAGAGTAATAGACTGATATTTTGCATGATTACACGAATAATTTGTTTGCCAGTCTAAAAAAATTGACTTTTTTTTTGTTTTTTTGTATTTTGATTTGTTGTTTTTGTTTGATATTTCAAAAGAATTGTATGAACATTTTGGCACAAAATTGATTTCATATATATCTTATAACATAGATCTTCGTTTTCCTTGTTAAATGTATACTTACATGGTACTTGGTTAATTAATTAATTGCAACTGATTGAACCAAATGACAAGACATAACTTGGTTTAAAATTTGGTCTCCCAGTAAAGCTGGTTTGGCATTGACTACATACATGTCAACCTATACGGAATGTCCGTATTTTATACGGGTTTGATTCAATAAACGTAGTATACGGGCGTATAAATAAAGTTATACAGATTCTTTAAAAAAACTTCAATATTTATTTAGAGCTATAATCAATTCCCACGATGAGAAAAGAGCGCATAACATTTACAAACGTACTGTACACCACGGACAGCCAGTAAAGAGTCTTATGAAATCGCGCGTTATCTTGTGGTAGCAAGACTTCGTTCCACTTTTGATCATGCGCACACCGCATTGCGAGAATCCCGCCAACCGTGAAGTCATAGAAACATAGACGCCGCCTTCTGCGTAGGATCATACGTCATCCTCGCCGCCATATTGGATGTGGCAAAGTGGAGATTCTTCAGCCGTCTCTGGTATAGAGGATGTGCAGTCACGTGACCCGCACGTGTGTACTCCGCCCACTCCGGCATATTGGATGGCATCAGGATAGTTTACCTTTTGCGAGCGTAATGGATCCAGGGAGTAATCCCCAAGAAAATTCGGAAAATACCCCATCTACATCGCGCGATTACTTGTCTAAGTTTGTTCAGCATCTTGAAGGTAACGTGAGGCAGCGTTACGTGGAAAAGTGTTCCAGGTTGGGGATTGCAGATCCGTACAACTTGCCGCAATCCTTGTTCAGGGAAATTCGGAGCTGCGGTGCCGGCGATTTGCCCGATCTGGCCTACCACGACATTTACAATTTTCTCGTTAATCATGAATCGTGTTACACTGGCAAAGCCCTCAAAGCTTACAAGAGCCTGGAAGCTTATAAATATTTTGTTGCGGGATGGGTATCTCAACTATACCTCTGGAAGTTCCTGAAGAAGAATGTCTACTTGATAACCTCACGGGCAAGTGGCATTAAGACGTTTATCATAAAGACACTATGCAGGATGTTTTATCTTAAGAATATTCGAAATTTAAACTCAGTTCCAGATAATGACAGGGTTGTAAATATGTATGTTTTTGTCTGAAAAACAGGAAATCAGAAAGCTGCGCACGTTTGCGCAGCTTCCGCGAAAACGTGGGCAGCTTTCTAATTTACTGTTTTCTTCTCATACTTCCTATGTTTCATGGACTGTAAGGCATTTGCTTATTTAGTAATTTTAATACAGAATTTACTCTGATGAAATTATTCAGACACTCCAACGCCCCCCCCAAAGAAAAAATCGGGTCTGCGCGATTCACCTGTGAAAAAGGCGCATCCGCCGTTTGCATCCCTGTTTAAACTCATAGGTTAACCGACTTTAACCGGCTAATGAGGCTCGGTGGTCGGTCAAGATTTTTTTTAGTTTTCGCCATCCCTACTATGGATTGGCCTTTCAGAGGCATATATGAGCCAAAAAGATAAAACATTTTGTCATAGACTAAGCCAGGGTAGTAGGGCTAGGCATAGCCATTTTAAACGTTAGAGACTGTCTAGTTTCTAAGTATGCAGTTATCATTCAATCTGAAAATCAACTTAACAGATGTACTAGGAGTATTGAATTAGAAGATTGCACCAAATGCTGAACAAGATATAACCATTCTCGAAAGATCTACTCCCACACACTTGATAATTAGAACGGGTTCATCTAAGTTCTATGCGTGGCCCTGCCGTCCAAAATGGCAGATAATTAATATCACGTGACCTCGTGACGTCACGTGCATTCATGTGCTGCGTTTAACTGTACCAACAGGTTTACCATCCAAACGAGATCACATGGGATTACCTTTCACAGGTGAGACTGGAAAAATACTTTTCATTGTATTTGGTCATTATAACGTAATTTTACGAACAGATTTTCCTGACTTTGTGGCTAAGATGAAGTCTCGCGCATAATAGCCGCTCGGTGAAACCTGTCTCCAAACAACGAAGTATTTCCTTCGTAACTACGCTGATAACACTTTGTGTTTTTGTCAAACATTGGAGCTTTGTATTAAAATCTACCATGGTTTACTATGGTTTTACCATGGTTTTTATGTAGTAACCATGATTCTACCATGGTATCTCATGGTTATTCTAAGTACTATGAACCAACCATAGTATTACTATGGTTCATCCATGGTAGTAACCATGGTTCTACTATGGTATTTCATGGTGATTCTAAGTACTATGAACCAACCATAGTATTACTGTGGTTCATCCATGGTAGTAACCCTGGTTCTACTATGGTATTTCATGGTGATTCTAAGTACTATGAACCAACCATAGCATTATTGTGGTTTATCCATAGTACTGCAGTAGCTGTGGTAGCATCATAGTTGTATGTGTAATAGGTCATAGTAACTATGAAATTAGTTTAAAAAGGGATAGTATGGTTTTTAAAAGGATGCACTAACTGTAGTATTACCATGCTTTCGTCCAACAGTCAATGCTGTAGAGAAGGATCTCGATTAACAGCCCAGATACATTAACATTTACTTAGAACCTAAAAATTTAAGTGAACATTGAGGTAAAATGCATATAGTACATCCTAAACAACAACAACAACAACAATAATAATACACTCTAAAAATACTGGGACAAAAATAACTCAACTTTAACCCAACCACTGGGCTAATATTGCACGAACTCAACACTAGGTTATCTTGAGGCGAGGCGCATAAGGCTTCAGAAATTCTCGTAATTCGTAATTCTCCTTCTTCCGGGTTTACGGTGTTTACAGATCCCAGCGTGCTCGCGGGGCGTGTGTGGGCATGTGAGGACACTCCTCCTCACCAATCAGTGCACAGGGGAGTGTCTGCTCATGCCCCTAGCCCCACTCGGCTCGGTTTGGCTCGCTTCAGCCCCACTCCAAAACCGTGCGAGTTTTGGGTGCTGAGTAAGGCTGAAGCGAGCTGAGTCGTGCTGCTCTGAGGTAGTCGAAACGCGAGCCGTGTCGGGCTGAAGTGAGCTGAAAAAGGGTAGTGGAAAAGGGCCATTTGAGGCTTCTCATTCAAAAACTGTAAATCCTATAGAGTAGGTAGACACATTGTGTGAATCAGGACAAGTGTGGCTACTACTTTTGAGAAAATTATGTTTGTGGAGTGAAAATTGGGGCTGAAAACACAGTTTAAATGAGAAAGTTTGAGCTATTTTTCCAAGCTCTTTACACTCTAACTTAATGAGCTCCACTGGTGTGTAACGCAATAGACACCCATTATAAAGGCTGACTTTCTCAGGCTTTATAAGGGGGAGGAGGGGTGGAGACGTGGGGGGTGGGCGTGTTTCTTTTCAAAATATGGCTTGCGGGAACCGTTATTCCAAAATCTCATACCCCACCTTTAATTCGCTTATGCCTTGGGCCGGCCTTGCTAATATGAAGTCTCGCGCATAATAGCCGCTCGGTGAAACCTGTCTCCAAACAACGAAGTATTTCCTTCGTAACTACGCCGATAACACTTTGTGTTTTTGTCAAACATTGGAGCTTTGTATTCATTCTGAAGGTTTATTGTTATTGAATAAAAAGTAACTGGGATATATCATTGTTAATTATCATTCAAATTTTAGGTAAATTATTTTAATTTGCGGGCAGCACGGTGGTGTAGTGGTTAGCGCTGTCGCCTCACAGCAAGAAGGTCCGGGTTCGAGCCCCGTGGCCGGCGAGGGCCTTTCTGTGCGGAGTTTGCATGTTCTCCCCGTGTCCGCGTGGGTTTCCTCCGGGTGCTCCGGTTTCCCCCACAGTCCAAAGACATGCAGGTTAGGTTAACTGGTGGCTCTAAATTGACCGTAGGTGTGAATGTGAGTGTGAATGGTTGTCTGTGTCTATGTGTCAGCCCTGTGATGACCTGGCGACTTGTCCAGGGTGTACCCCGCCTTTCGCCCGTAGTCAGCTGGGATAGGCTCCAGCTCGCCTGCGACCCTGTAGAAGGATAAAGCGGCTAGAGATAATGAGATGAGATGAGATGAGATTTTAGGTAAATTATTTTAATTTGCGGGCGGCACGGTGGTGTAGTGGTTAGCGCTGTCGCCTCACAGCAAGAAGGTCCGGGTTCGAGCCCCGTGGCCGGCGAGGGCCTTTCTGTGTGGAGTTTGCATGTTCTCCCCGTGTCCGCGTGGGTTTCCTCCGGGTGCTCTGGTTTCCCCCACAGTCCAAAGACATGCAGGTTAGGTTAACTGGTGGCTCTAAATTGAGCGTAGGTGTGAATGTGAGTGTGAATGGTTGTCTGTGTCTATGTGTCAGCCCTGTGATGACCTGGCGACTTGTCCAGGGTGTACCCCGCCTTTCGCCCGTAGTCAGCTGGGATAGGCTCCAGCTCGCCTGCGACCCTGTAGAACAGGATAAAGCGGCTACAGATAATGAGATGAGATGAGATGTTAAAACAATAGCAAGATGGGTAATAAAACAATAAAAAATACAGGTCAGTAATATATGTAAAAGGAAAAGAAACAAATAAAAATCAATAAGTACATGGTAAAAGGCATTGTATCATGATACAAAATAAAATCAGAGAAAGAAGCAAATAAAATAAATGGGATAAAAAGGGAAATACGTATTTATAAGGGAAATACGGATTTTGGAGGTGGGTTATACAGGTTTGATTGACCAAAGGTTGACATGTATGTGACTAGGAGACCAAATCTGGCCCCAGTAACTATGTTAAAAATGCTCTGAGCCCCAGGTGGAGGTAAAGTCATGTTTGTGGGCGGTTTAGAAGGCGGACCGGATGAAAGCTGGAGCTTCCACATTACTCCACTCCACTGAGCTCACACACACACGCTTTTGGTGGCTAAACTGAAAACGAAATTGAAAAGAGACGGTTATAGATCTATATAAGAAAAGCAAACAAAACCCTGAAGTCAGTCTGAAACGGCTTCCATCCGAGGTGAGTAATGATTTTCTAAGCAGTTGGTAGGGAAGTAGAAGTTTCTGGGTCTGACAGTGCAGTGAAAACACTTTCCCTTTAAGCGCAGACGCTCCTTCAGCTCAACTGCTTATGTGCTTTCATTAAGAAGCTTCATGCTGTGTTATGGGAGCTGAGCAGGAGAAAGGCTTTCACACTGTTGCACTGAATAACCACTGACCACTCAGTGAGTTACTGGTGAGTTTGAAGTGAAATGTCTGGAAAGGCAGATGATCTGCTGAATAGTTGGACTTTGCTCCAGGGCCGGTGTCTCTGAGTGGCTGGAAAGAACAAGATGCCAGGTATGTATGAGTCACAGCACCTCCTTCTTCTCCTGCTTTCCTCTGTTCTTACAGTCTCGCTCATATTCACATGAATCCATACCTGCAGCTAAGGAAAGGAAATGCTTTCTGTACAAGTTTTGTTGTTGTTTATCTCAGCCAGCTTTGTTGGAGAAGGTTATGTTTTAGCCTCTGTTTTTGTTTGTTTGTCTGTTCCAAACGTAACTCAAACAGTGAACAGATTTTAAGGAAAAGTAGGCCATGGGCCGAGGAACAATTGATTAGATTTTGATGCAATGCTGGATGTGTACAGTATATGGATCAAGTTATGGATTGTTTGCTTGTTTGTTCCAAACATAACTCAAAAAATAGTGAACGGATTTTGATGAAATTTGGTGTACAGCTTGAGTATCCTACGTTCGAGGGATTTTGATATTGTCAAGTCAAGTTTATTTGTATAGCGCTTTTAACAATAAACGTTGTCGCAAAGCAGCTTTACAGAATTTGAACGACTTAAAACATGAGAATTTTATCCCTAATCTATCCCCGATGAGCAAGCCTGTGGCGACGGTGGCAAGGAAAAACTCCCTCAGACGACATGAGGAAGAAACCTCTAGAGGAACCAGACTCAAAAGGGAACCCATCCTCATTTGGGCAACAACAGACAGCCTGACTATAACATTAACAGTTTTAACATGAGGTCAGTTTCGTTGATGTTATAAACTCTTCATTGATGGAAACTTGGTGCAAAACTGATTCATGACAACTGCAGTCCTAAAGTTAGCAAGACAACTGTAGTCCTCAGCCATAAAAGCATTACTGTAAGAGTCCAGAGCGTCCTCCAGGTATAACCCTCAACTGTCCTCATGGGGCCGTCCTTCACAGGAGCGATGCAATAAAACTCCGACCAGACACAGGGCACCAGGATGGATCAAGCAGGTCCGAGGGGCAGAAGAGGCCAGCATCTCAATCCCAGGATCAACATGTAACTCAGAGGGACAGATTGGGGGGGGGGGAAGAGAGAGAGAAAGAAAACACATGTTGTTAGGTATGCCCTAAAAATGACAAGTATTAAATCTGTGTGGTAGGCTCGATATTGATGTTGATAAAATGTGGCTTGGCAGAGATATGCGCTCTACAGAGTACCCTTCTATTTTATTTATTTTTTTACACCTCCTCTAACAAGGTTGATGTTTTAACCTCTTGTTTTTGTTTGTCTGTTCCAAATGTAACTCAAATAGTGAACAGATTTTGAGGAAAAGTAGGCCATGGGCCGAGGAACAATTGATTAGATTTTGATGCAGTGCTGGATATGTACAGTATATGGAGCGAGTGTTTTTGTTTGCTTGTTTGTTCCAAACATAACTCAAAAAATAGTGAACGGATTTTGATGAAATTTGGTGTACAGCTTGAGTATCCTACGTTCAAGGGATTTTGATATTGATGTTGATAAAATGTGGCTTGGCAGAGATATGCGCTCTACAGAGTACCCTTCTATTTTATTATTATTTTTTTTACACCTCCTCTAACAAGGTTGACGATGTTTTAGCCTCTTGTTTTTGTTTGTCTGTCTGTTCCAAACGTAACTCAAACAGTGAACAGATTTTAAGGAAAAGTAGGCCATGGGCCGAGGAACAATTGATTAGATTTTGATGCAATGCTGGATATGTACAGTATATGGATCGAGTGTTTTTGTTTGCTTGTTTGTTCCAAACATAACTCAAAAAATAGTGAACGGATTTTGATGAAATTTGGTGTACAGCTTGAGTATCCTGCGTTCGAGGGATTTTGATATTGATGTTGATAAAATGTGGCTTGGCAGAGATATGCGCTCTACAGAGTACCCTTCTATTTTTTTTATTATTATTATTTTTTACACCTCCACCAACCATTTTGGAGGAGGTTATTTTTTGGCCTTGGTTTGTTTTTGTTTGTTTGTATGTTCCCGACGTAGCTTAAAGTAGTGAACGGATTTTGAGGAAATGTTGAGGAGAAGTGGGTCATGGGCTGAGGAACAATTGATTTAGATTTTGATGCAATTCTGGATATGTACTGTATATGGATCAGGGTTTTTTTTTTTTGTTGTTGTTGTTTGTTTGTTCCAAACATAACTCAAATAGTGAACGGATTTTGATGCAATTTGGTGTATAGCTTGAGTATTATCCTATGTTTGAGTGATTTTTCATATTGAAGTTGATAATGTAACTTGGCAGAGAGATGTGCGCTACAGAATACCCTTCTATTTTATTTTTTTAACATCTCCACCAAGTTTGTTAGAGGAGGTTATGTTTTGGCCTCTGTTTGTCTGTTCCCAACGTAACTCAAAAAGTAGTGAACGGATTTTGATGAAATTTGGTATATAGCTTGGGTATTATCCTACGTTTGAGTGATTTGATATTGACGTTGATAAAATGTGGTGTGGCAGAGATATGCACGCTACAGAATACCCTTCTATTTTATTTATTTATTTTTTTTACACCTCCACCAACCTTGTTGGAGGAGGTTATGTTTTAGCCTCTGTTTGTTTTTGTTTGTCTGTTCCCGATGTAACTCAAATAGTAGTGAACAGATTTTGAGGAAAAGTAGGCCATGGGCTGAGGAATAATTGATTAGATTTTGATGCAATTCTGGATATGTATATGGATCGTTTTATTTATTTATTTATTTATTTATTTATTTATTATTTTTTTTTTTTGTTTGTTTGTTTGTTTGTTCCAAACATAACTCAAAAAACAGTGAACGGATTTTGATGAAATTTGGTGTACAGCTTGAGTATCCTACGTTTGAGGGATTTTGATATTGATGTTGATAAAATGTGGCTTGGCAGAGATATGCGCTCTACAGAGTACCCTTCTATTTTGTTTTACACCTCCACCAACTTGGTTGGAGGAGGTTATGTTTTGGCCTCTGTTTGTTTTTGTTTGTCTGTTCCTAACGTAACCCAACTAGCAAATGGATTTTGATGAAATTTCGAGGAAAGGTGGCCCGAGGCCAAGTAAGAATTGATTCAGATTTGATGCAAATCTGAATATGTGGCTTGGCATAGCTATACACTCTCGAGTGTTGTTGAAATAAAGACTCAGAAAAAAGGGTAATAAACGGTGCAATTTCCTTGTCACTGGGGTGATATTCTTATCTTGTACCTTAAATATGAGTCTTTCACCTAGATGTGTGGATGGTAGTCTGTTTTAAGCTGGACCATCAAGTCAAGCTAAAGTGTAGTATACTACATGCACATGATGGCTTTCTACCTACTAGAGAACATTTCTTCTGAGAGTGCATGTATCCATAGCAACATACAACTGCGGGCATTACATTCTCTTGGTTTCGTCACGTCTTGGAAAGAAACGGCATCATGGCTTTTAAAATCCTCCAACTGATTTATAATCCAGGGATCAAATATCATATAGACATTGATTTCGAGTCATGATAAATAACAAATCTAAATTAATCTATGAACTAGACAGGGTAAGTACACTTTTTTTTTAATGCTAAAAACTGTTAGTGAGTAACATGTTCAAAGTGGCATTCATAATTCACAACGGTAATTAGAGACTTGGTGTAGTGAAGTGAAGCCTTGTGATTGTGCAAGAATATTGTGAACCTAAAACCAGTTCTGCTAGATGCAAAATGAAGAAAAATGTAGTTCAGTGCTCTATGCAAGCTAATAAGAGTTATTTTTTGTGCTGCATCTTACTTTAGAAGTGCATATAATGCTGAGGCACAGTATTTTGCCAGGACGTTCCATGCTGTAAACGGAGTGTGTGTGTAACTTCAGGGCGTGTTAAAGCATGCTTATGATGTGAGTAGAAAGAAAACAATTCAGAGGCCATTTTCAGTCAAGGAGTTTCAGTGTTCTGTGCTGGTCAGCTTTTGCCTTTCATTATTCTGAATAAAGTTCTGAAAGGGAGGCGTGTATACACGGAGATGATTTTTACACTGCCTCCATATTGAGATTTTTTTTTTTCAAATTAATTGGATATTTGCAATCATGAATACAGTGGTGCTTGAAAGTTTGTGAACCCTTTAGAATTTTCTATATTTCTGCATAAATAGGACCTAAAACAACATCAGATTTTCACACAAGTCCTAAAAGTAGATAAAGAGAACCCAGTTAAACAAATGAGACAAAAATATTACACTTGGTCATTTATTTATTGAGGACAATGATCCAATATTACATATCTGTGAGTGGCAAAAGTATGTGAACCTTTGCTTTCAGTATCTGGTGTGACCCCCTTGTGCAACAATAACTGCAACTAAACGTTTCCGGTAACTGTTGATCAGTCCTGCACACCGGCTTGGAGGAATTTTAGCCCATTCCTCCGTACAGAACAGCTTCAACTCTGGGATGTTGGTGGGTTTCCTCACATGAACTGCTCGCTTCAGGTTCTTCCACAACATTTTGATTGGATTAAGGTCAGGACTTTGACTTGGCCATTCCGAAACATTAATTTTATTCTTCTTTAACCATTCTTTGGTAGAACAACTTGTGTGCTTTGGGTCGTCATACATGTCAACCTATATAGAATGTCTGTATTTTATACGGATTTGATTCAATAAACGTAGTATACGGGCATACAAATAGTTATACGGATTCTTTAAAAAAACTTCAATATTTATTTAGAGCTATAATCAATTCCCACGATGATAAGCGCACATAACATTTACAAACGTACTGTACACCACAGAAAGCACAAACAGCCAGTAAAGAGTCTTATGAAATTGCGCGTTATCTTGTGGTAGCTAGACTTCGTTCCACTTCTGATCATGCGCACACCGCATTGCGAGAATCCCGCCAACCGGGAAGTAACATTTTGTTTGAAAAGCGTATTTCCACCTGAGCGACTTTCAATAGCGACTGAAAAGATTCTGAATGGGCACTCCGGCAAGATCAACAGACACTTGCTGTGACATGCAGCCTAGTGAGGTATTGGTGCAGAGTGCTAAAAAAAAGCTGTCATGGAGTACAATTCAGAACATTAGAGTGACACTTTGTGTTTTTGTCAGACATTGGAGCTTTGTATTCATTCTGAAGGTTTGTTATTAATATTGAATAAAAAGTAACTTGGATATATCATTGTTAATTATCATTCAAATTTTAGGTAAATTATTTTAATTTGCATCTTATAAGGATTTTATAAGGGAAATACGGATTTTGGAGGTGGGTTATACAGGTTTGATTGACCAAAGGTTGACATGTATGGGTCGTTGTTTTGCTGCATGACCCACCTTCTCTTGAGATTCAGTTCATGGACAGATGTCCTGACATTTTCCTTTAGAATTGGCTGGTATAATTCAGAATTCATTGTTCCATCAACAATGGCAATCCGTCCTGGCCCAGATGCAGCAAAACAGGCCCAAACCATGATACTACCACCACCATGTTTCACAGATGGGATAAGGTTCTTATGCTGGAATGCAGTGTTTTCCTTTCTCCAAAACATTTTTCCAATAGTCTTCTGGCTTGTCCACGTGATCTGTAGCAAACTGCAGACGAGCAGCAATGTTCTTTTTAGAGAGCAGTGGCTTTTTCTCCTTGCAACCCCGCCATGCACACCATTGCTGTTCAGTGTTCTCCTGATGGTGGACTCATTAACATTAGCCAATGTGAGAGAGGCCTTCAGTTGCTTAGAAGTTACCCTGGGGTCCTGGAGTGATCTTTGTTGGTCGACCACTCCTGGGGAGGGTAACAATGGTCTTGAATTTCCTCCATTTGCACACAATCTGTCTGACTGTGGATTGGTGGGAGTCCAAACTCTCTTTAGAGATGGTTTTGTAACCTTTTCCAGCCTGATGAGCATCAACAGCACTTTTTCTGAGGTCCTCAGAAATCTCCTTTGTTCGTGCCATGATGCACTTCCACAAACATGTGTTGTGAAGATCAGACTTTGATAGATCCCTGTTCTTTAAATAAAACAGGGTGCCCACTCACACCTGATTGTCATCCCATTGATTGAAAACACCTGACTCTAATTTCACCTTCAAATTAACTGATAATCCTAGAGGTTCACATACTTTTGCCACTCACAGATATGTAATATTGGATCATTTTCCTCAATAAATAAATGACCAAGTATAATATTTTTTGTCTCATTTGTTTAACTGGGTTCTCTTTATCTACTTTTCGGACTAGTGTGGAAATCTGATGTTGATTTAGGTCATATTTATGCAGAAATATAGAAAATTCTAAAGGGTTCACAAACTATCAAGCACCACTATACAACAAAACTGCCTGTGTTTTAGTCTTGGTCATCTTCAATACAAGTACGCATGTACATTTCACAAATACAAAATGTCTCAAAGCTGAAAGACGTTTATAAAAAAAAAATATTTATTTCTGAAATCCTGGAGTGGTGAACCTTCAAATCCGGTCAGTCTTTTTTCATAATTGACTTCCTACTTGTTTCATAATTGATTGATTTAGAAATGTTCTTAAAATATTTATTTTTCATTTGTTTTCTTCTGGCTAATTTAAAGGCAGATTAGGTTGTCTTAGAGAAACTAGCAAGAGTTAGCGAGAGTTTGAAATTGCCCAGCCCCCCCAAAAAATCCCACTCCCCTTCTTCCAAAGCCACTCATCCAACACACATGAACGCGCACTGCCTGACCACTGCTGGAGCATGAGCCCATGAGAGAGAGAGCATTGGGAGTAGGATTGTAACATGTGGTCATATCCAAATACCTCATGTCTCATTCACGTGAGAAAACAATTAATATTCTCGTAATGAATGGAAACAATGAGCATGGCTATTATTAGTACTTACAGCTGGGGACTAACTTTCACAATATGTCTACCTAGCCTTGTGGAAGATTCCAGTCATGCCCGCGGAGTGTGTGCATGTAGGCAGGTCATCCACACATTTAATTTGGAAAGGCTTTTTACAGCCACAGATGACAGATTTTTTTCTTTTTATTGTCTGGGCATTGAATTTATCCATTGCTGCCAGGTCGTAAAGAGAATTTTAAGAAATCTAACAAAAAAAATGCTTCAAAAAAATGACCTGCCGTCGCTTTAAGTTGGGCAGGACTATATTTGATAGCAGTCAGAACTGGCCATCTGCTTACATCAGCCACCCCTTTACCCCGCTTACAGAAATTACTTCTTTCCTGCTCTATCAACCTTGTGCACTTGAGTATACACAAAACTGTATCTAGTAAGAATTTACAGTATAGTATTTCATATGCACTGTTTTTAAGTACAGTATTTTTTTTAAAGGGTGAAAGGAGTGAGAATTAAGACTGGAACTGCATTTTGTCAAATAACTCCTTACCTACACGAGACTATTGATCGATTCGGTCAACGTTTTGCGCTACTATGATAAAATCTCCGGATATTATGACAAGGTTGATTTGACCTTGCCAGCAAAAGTCACTAAATAGTGACTCAACTGTGACTGCAGTTAAATGAGTGGACATTAAAGCTAATTTTAACCCGCTAGTTAAAATGTGTTCACTACTTATGCAAGTTATACCATGGCTCTACTCTACTCTGCTGATTGTTGTAGCTTTTTAAGCAACTTTAAAAAAGGGGGACAACATAAATATTATGTGGGAATTTGTACAAAATACACCAACACACGGGCGGCACAGTGGTGTAGTGGTTAGCGCTGTCGCCTCACAGCAAGAAGGTCCGGGTTCGAGCCCCGTGGCCGGCGAGGGCCTTTCTGTGCGGAGTTTGCATGTTCTCCCCGTGTCCGCGTGGGTTTCCTCTGGGTGCTCCGGTTTCCCCCACAGTCCAAAGACATGCAGGTTAGGCTAACTGGTGACTCTAAATTGACCGTAGGTGTGAATGTGAGTGTGAATGGTTGTCTATGTGTCAGCCCTGTGATGACCTGGCGACTTGTCCAGGGTGTACCCCGCCTTTCGCCTGTAGTCAGCTGGGATAGGCTCCAGCTTGCCTGCGACCCTGTAGAACAGGATAAAGCGGCTAGAGGAGATGAGACACCAACACACCATGCAGTGACACCAAAGTGTAGTGGAAGCTCAGCTCTAGTCAAGTCAAGTTTATTTGTATAGCACTTTTAACAATAAACATTGTCGCAAAGCAGCTTTACAGAATTTGAACGACTTAAAACACGAGATAATTTTATCCCTAATCTATCCCCAATGAGCAAGCCTGTGGCGATGGTGGCAAGAAAAAACTCCCTCAGACGTCATGAGGAAGAAACCTCGAGAGGAACCAGACTCTAAAGGGAACCCATCCTCATTTGGGCAACTACAGACAACATGACTATAACATTAACAGTTTTAACATGAAGTCAGTTTCGTTGATGTTATAAACTCTTCATTGATGGAAACTTGAGTGCAAAACTGTTCATGACAACTGCAGTCCTAAAGTTAGCAAGTCAACTGTAGTCCTCAGCCATAAAAGCATTACTGTAAAGGCCTCTGCATTCTCTTGCGACAAGGCTTTCGCAGATAGCTTTTCGCAGACAGTTGTAATTTATCGTTGAGCGGGGAGTAATAGGCGTGCGCGATGTTATTCACCGCCACAGTAGGGAAGCGGAAGTGCGTGTACAGCGGATGTAGAGTGGACCAATCGGAGCCCTCTTGTCTGCGACGCTGTCTGCGAGGCTTCTGCGGTGGTCACAATTTTTGGGAGGTGCGCGCAGAGCGTCTGCGAAGGTGGGGGGGCTACACAGACACTGTCTGCGACACTATCTGCGAGGACTGCGTTGTCAGCATAAATTGGCCTTTAGTGTCCAGAGCGTCCTCCAGGTGTGACTTTCAACTGTCCACATGGGGCCGTCCTCCACAGGAGCGATGCGATGAGACTCCAACCAGACGTAGGGCAGCAGGATGGATCAGGCAGGTCCGAGGGGCAGAAGAGGTCAGCAGCTCGATCTCAGGACCGACATGTAACTCAGAGGGACAGATTTTGGGGGGGGGGAGGGAGAAAAAACACGGGTTGTTAGGTGTGCCCAATGTCTCCTCAATAAAAATGTAGAAGTCTACCATTCTTGCGTGCGTTTTTTTTTTTTTAATCCATCCATCTGCAAGGAGATGCAACTGTCCATCAGTATGATGTGACATGCACCCACAGAACAGATCAGGCAGAAAATTAGTATGACAAAGGTTTTTTTTTTTTTTGGAAACCGTAGCTGTGTTGCCAGGGTCTTTAATACAATCGGAGTCTTCATGGCTGTGATAAATGAGCGTCATAAATCATACATTATTATTATTTTTTAAATGTTTCTCTTCTGTATTTAAACAAGCACTCTATGATTTGATATTTAAAAATGTAATTTTAATGTCAAAGCTGACAAAATGAAAGAAATTAAGTTCCGAAATATTACCAGAATGCGTCTCTTCTTCAAATGTATCTCATATACAAGGCAACGTTTTATTATTACTCTCTTTCTTTTCCCAGAGCTCATTTAAATTCTCTGAAAACCGTGTGTAACGTTCAGGTCAAATGTTCCTCTTGATGCTTGAGTGGTCATAATGTTGGATGTGGGTTAAATAGTTGTTGGAAAGGGTTCAGCAAGTGATGCAAACTGAGCAGGATGTTTTTCTTTTTCTCACTTTGAACGAACAGTAATAGTGTGCTCCGTGTTTAGACAGAAGTGTTATACGGGGTGTTGTGTGTGTGTGTGTGTGTGTGTGTGTGTGTGTGTGTGTGTGTGTGCACAGTGGCCCAGCAGAAGCAGAGCTGCAGCATGGAGTGAACATTCAGATGGACTGTTTTCTGTGTGTCGTATGCATGTATTGACTGATCATGTCAATGCTTTTGTGGATTCTGTGTTTGGTTCACTGTTGGTGTGAAAAGCATTAACCTACATTCATTTTTTTCCCCTTCCTTTCTCTCCCCCTTTTCAGCCATGTGAAACTAAATGCCTGACTGTGTTCAACTTGCTTTTGCTGTGATGTGTAAATGACAAGCAATTTCCTTAGTGTTGCTGCAAGATGCTGTTGTCCTTATTCCCGACGTGTATGTATCTTTGCAAACCATAACCAAGTTTCAACATTTTGCAACAGCTGACTTTCCCAGACACCACTTAAGATCAAATTATATAATGGATGTCATTTTCTGAAGTGGTAATCATGTAGGTTTAAATGTATAAAACACGCAAAAGGCTAAAAGAAGAAGTGGTTGGGGGAAATTGCAGAAATCGAGTGAGGTTTAATTTATAGGACTTTTGAAACAAAGTTTTTATTGCTCTTGCATCTCTTTATGCATTTTTTTAAAGCATTTTTGATTGTGTCTTGCTTCCTTGCTGAATTTTACCATTACATGGTCATCAACCATGAATGTCAAACTAAACAAAATACCTTTTTATTTAAATTTTTATTTTTTAAATGCCACAAACAGCAATGAAACAAAAGCAGAAGATGTCTAGTTGTGAGATACAAAGAGCTTCATTTCTGCCAGGCCATGACTAAAGAGTGGGTAACCACAGTGTGGCGTGCAAGTGCATGGCCTAGTTATCGACCAAGTCACTCATTGGCATAATGAGCTTTTGTGATTCGGGGACGAGGAAAATGGCTCAGAGCTGTGGTTTAGGTTTTGTGTGTGTGTGTATATAAAATACACACTTGTGTATACCGTACAAAAGTCCGAGGCACCCTTTTTTAAATACAAACTTTGTCATAGATTTCTATTTTATGACTTCTACATTGAGTCAGTATAAAAACACTTTTTAGAGTTACAAGCGTTCATTTTCCAGCACAAAATTAAATGTGACAGAAAAAAAAGTTTGTATCTGAGCAGCATGTTACATAAACACTTTTTTCAGATTAAAAAAAAGAAAACATAATGAAGGCTACTGGGTTTTGCTACAAAACGAAGAAGCGAGTGCGACAAAGTGTCCAGAAGAACTGTGGCTGGTTCTGTAAGATGCTCAGTAAAACCTGCAGCTCATTTCCTTATCAAACTGCACTCACTGTACCCGAGACTACTACATATATTAAAAAAGAAAAAATATATATACATTTTTTTTAAAGCAATGGGTCGTCTCACCCCAAATACTAACTTTGTTTTATTTATTATGGTGTACTGCCCTTTTTTTTTTTTTTAAAACGTTGAAACATTTTATTTAATTATTTTTAAGCCATTTTTGATCTGCAGCATTTCTTTACATGTGCCGAAGACTTTTGCACAGTACTGTGTGTGATGAATAAAAATGGTGTATACGTATATGAAGGCCCCATCCATGTGTAAGGACCTTTTTCTCGAAACGTTAGTTTTTTAACCCTTTTGTCTTTCAAAAATTCCCATCTACAACAGCATTTTGAAAATGGTGTATGTATCTGTCCACCAGAAAAATGCAAAAAACGCTCATTTTGAGCATGCCAATCAACTAGGTAGTGATGGTATTTGAAACTGTTATATCCTATGCCCCATGAACAATGCTAAGACCATGTGTATTGAGAGGCAGAGAAGGGGAAATGCAGAAAACCTGACTATGGCCAAAAGTTCAGTCGTTTATTTAGTCATCTTTACTATCTGCTTCGTCCTGGTCACGGTTGGCCAAAAATTGTAAAATAAAAAAATGAACAAGAATTCTTGTGTGTGGACTGATGAGGTTGAAGCTGTTACTTAATGTTCCATGAGTGTAGTTTTTCCCACCATATTGGAAGATTCATAAACTAACAAAGTGGTCAGCAGCATAGTATGTTCATAACACATGCAAAAGCTTCCCTTTCAGTGACTTGAAATGCTGTTTTCATATCAGTGGGAGGCCAAATATATAGAAACAAATTACATTTTCAAAAATATCTGTATACGTGTAGACTGGGCCTTCATGGACAAAAACTTGTAATTTGTCAAATATTAAAAAAAAAGAGAGAGAACATTATCATCACCTTCCTTATGAATCTATTTTTCTGTTCAGTAACCAATTTACAATCCTTTTATTTGCAGTGTGTTTGCCTTCTGAATACCACCACCTACTCATGGCACCAACTCTTCAAGTCACTTTGCTAATACGGTCACTGCCATGACCAGTGAAGGTTCAGATGGCTCCCGTTCCTCCTTGCCCCTGGACCCCGGGGAGGAGATCTCTCTTTGGCTTTCCAGGCTTCACTTGCCTCAGTATGCCGCCAGCTTTACTCAGGCAGGCTACCACACCCTGGCAGACTGCAGGGGGCTTACCGAGGAGAAACTCCTGCAAGTGGCTCACTTCCCCACTGGCCATCGGCGGAGGATCCTGCACAGCCTTGAGGTCCTCGTGGCAGAAGGTTGTGATGATGTGGAAGGTTCTGAGATGGCAGAAGAGAAGAAAAAGCCTGTTCTCTTTCCCAGAACTATCTTTCTTAAGGAAGGGAAGAGAGTAACCTCCTCTCAGAATCCACAGACAAACAGCACTGAAGAAAACAACAGATTGTCTGGAACCCAGAATGTGGCTGCAAGAACTTGTAAAGAGAAACTGCTTGAACATGACCCTGCTTTTATCTCCACGGTCTCCCACACACTCCCACGTACCAACCACAAAGTGCCCCTTTCAGGTCCCAAATCTGCCTCTTTGGCCATCAGCAATGAATCACGGTCACCTTCCTCATACTCTCTGCCCTCAGATTGGGAGGATTACTTGAAGAAAGCTACTCCTTCCATTACACAGCCAATGTCGGGTGTAAAAGACGACATTTGCTCAGTAGGATTCCGTGGAGTGATGGTGGATAATGATATATATGAGAGCAGCACATTTACAGCTTCTGGTCCAAGGTCCACACGCTCCTACAAGTTACGACACAGGCCTGTGCCAGAGATCCCAGAACGCACCATCATACCGCTGCATGACTGGTATGTTGTTGCTCAATATACTGCTTCAAGCAGTAAATTGAGTTTTATTTCTTGCATGTCTATCTAAAATGTATAGGATGTTTAAACGTTCCATAATGAATAATGGTGGTAGTAAGCAACTGATGTCTGAGGGTCATGTTTCATTGGTGAATGAGCAGCTTACCCTTTTGCAAGACTGCGCTGGTGGTATGGTCAATTTATGATCTTGATGACGAAAAACCATTCCATGATTCCAGTCATAGTAGAACGGTGGCACAGTGGATGGCATTGCTGCCTCACAGATTCAGGTTCCTGGGTTCGAGCCTGAGCTCGGGTGACTGTGTGAGGTTTTTGTGCATGTTGTCCCTGTGTCTATGTAGGCTTCATCTGGGTTCCTCCCACCGTTCAGAAACATGTATGTAGGTGGATAGGTTATGCTAAATTGCCCAATGAGTGTGTGAATGGCTGGATTTATGATGACCCTGGCTATTATAAAGAAATTGGTGAAGAATGAATGACTGGACGTAATTTGTTGATATTAGTATTATTAGCTTAGTCTGATTTGGAAAAACCCAAAGAACTTATTTTGGAATCGGTAATTATTTGATCCTCTTAATGATATAAGGCCCATTCTGTAATTGCGAGTACATTTCAAGTGTTGACTCTGTTTTGTCCTTGTCAACTCACACTAGCTACCACATCAAGTCAAAGTCCCTCTCACGCCAGAATCTGGTCTTCCCAGGCAGTCTCCCGTCCCAGTACTAACCAACTCTTTAAGGCGTATGGGTGCGGCGCCGATCTCCATTTCGATAGCCCTCAGCCTCTCGCCTATACAGCTAGGGTTACAGTAGGGGGTTAATCCTATGGTAACCATGAGAGTTTGACTTCTCCACTCACATCTGTATTGAAGTGTGCCTTGCCAGATGGTAGTATGTACCATTTTTATGATGGTCTTTGGTATGACCCAACCACGAGTAGAACTCGCAATCTCCCAGTCAAGACGCTAACCCCTAGGCCAACTCGCAGTCTAGCTACCACGTGGCATGTATAAAAACACAATTTTACAAATTTTAATCTTGTTATTGTTTTAAAAAAAAAAAAGAGCAAGAGATTCACTCTAATATCACAATAACAGATTTGATGAACAATTAATCTACAGTTGGTGCATCCTCAACGTTTTGTTCAAATTAATGAGAGAAGAAACATAACATACCTCACTGCCTTTCTGAAGTTTCCTGCCAGAGGAAGTGACATCTTTTATTGTGGATTTTATGTGAGTTTATAACAGTTGACAAGAACATTGGGACGGATTAAAAAAAATACTGAAATTTCACATACTACAGAAAATAGACTTTCTCTGCAATAGATTTTATAACCGTTAATAGAATAAACCCCAAAAACATTGTTAGACTGAGTCACTTCATGTTTATTCAGGTTGAATGTCTGAATCGGTAGTCAAAGACGACCAATAATGCGGGGGGTGGGAGCCATTTAGTTAATGTTTTATGGATAAATTGGGTCTAAAATGTACATCAAGCATCACTATTGGTGAAAGTTTATCAATTTGCATTATTCAAAACTCATCTCATTATCTGTAGCCGCTTTATCCTGTTCTGCAGGGTCGCAGGCAAGCTGGAGCCTATCCCAGCTGACTACGGGCGAAAGGCGGGGTACACCCTGGACAAGTCGCCAGGTCATCACAGGGCTGACACATAGACACAGACAACCATTCACACTCACATTCACACCTACGCTCAATTTAGAGTCACCAGTTAATCTAACCTGCATGTCTTTGGACTGTGGGGGAAACCGGAGCACCCGGAGGAAACCCACGCGGACACAGGGAGAACATGCAAACTCCGCACAGAAAGGCCCTCGCCGGCCACGGGGCTCGAACCCGGACCTTCTTGCTGTGAGGCGACAGCGCTAACCACTACACCACCGTGCCGCCCATTATTCAAAACTGATTTCAGTAAAGATTTCTTTCGTGGAAAATAGCAAAAGATTTCTCTCCGAGACGTGACATGTCCCCTGAATTCTAGAATGATCCATAAACTAATAAAAACTTTTGAAATTGCTTACAGTTGTGCGTGCGTGTGTGTGTGCATACGAAGACCAAAACTTATGATTTTACTGATTTTATAGGAGCATGTCTGCGAAATCGAGCTTGGAGCAGCCCAGCGGCACACATGATCCCAGCGGCAACAGACAGAGTGGTACGCTCAACTTGAGTTCTGCTTCATTTGCTTTTTATTTAAGCGCTGTTTCTTTTCATGATCATGAGCAGTGCCATTTTTAATCCCATGGAATGCAGCAATGGTATGGGGTCTGTCATGGGAGGAAGAGACGACCAGTGCTGTTGCAGTCTCGATGGAAACGGCTTGTCAGCTTCTTGTATATGGAGAGGCCTAGTTTTCCGAACTCTCAAGACTCCGTAAAGTTGCAGATGGCTTTGAAATCCCTCGTTCTGCGGATGTGTGCATTAATGTATTATGAGAGTCGCCTTCCGTTTCCTGGAGAGAATCTTCCAAAAATTGTTTGTGCATGACAGCTAGTATAAAGGCTGGGGAATTGGGAATATTGAAATGAAGCCGTGTGTAAGAGGGCTGTGGTATTTCAGGATATTCTGTATTTATGATGTATATCTCCAGTCCTGTGTTTCCATCTAAGCTCTGGAGGTTAAGAGAAAGTGAAATAAAGAGAGGTGTGTAGCGTAAGACAAAGATGATTTATTTGGAGGGAGGCTGGGGAGATGCGGCTCACTTCGTTTATGGAACTACAACACTGACGACGTGGTATTTATAGAAAACTTCACTTACTTTTATCTAGTTATGTAGCAGCTCTTCGGTGGTGTTTAAATACCTTTTTAAAATTACTTTAATAAGGCAGGCTATTTCTAAGCTATTAGTATTCTGTTAATGGATATTGCAGTGGTGCAGAGAACGCGTGGAGGGAGAAGTGTGAGCGTGAGAGAGAGTTGTGTTGTGTGCAGTCAGAAGGTCAGCTGCAGATAATGATAAATGATGACACCGATCTGAAATGACTCCTGTGCCATTGGGCTAAGTGATCTGATACAGTGTCTGTCATAGATAACATACTGCACTGTGGATCAGACCCCCTCTGGTCTCGCCTTATCTATTGGTGTGGGCTTGTCTATGAGGTGTGTGAGTGTGTGTCCTTCTGAAGGGAGCGTTCTGGACTTTCTGCTGCCCTTTACTATCGCCATCCAGATAGCGCATTCATTTGTCACCTTGACAACCAGTCGGCCAAACTATAGCCTCTGGACAAATGACTGTTTTAAAGGACAGTGTAAGCTCTTGCGTTGCTCGTCTCGTTTCATCTCAGTCTTTTTCTTGTCTCTTGTCGTCTTTTGGATGTTAATTTTAATACGTCATGCAAGTAACGACGGCTAGATTTGAGTGCATTTCTGTATCTTAGACCCTCTTCATGGGACGCTGACCTCTGAGGACATCAGTCCCTACGGTGAGGTTTACCTCTACAACACCATTGCAGAAACCAAACAAGTAAGTAAAATCCTGATTGAACCTTGTATTGGAGAAAAATACAAATTTGTAGCGAAGTATTGATTTTTCGCTGACAAAAGGAAGCATATTTTGATCCCTATTAATATGCTGTTGTATCGAGTATAGGCACGTTCCCTACTGGACAGTTTCTAAAACACTTTCCTCACTTTTGATTTGATTTTCAGGTGTTCACTGATGTCTGTTGTAGTGTGTGTGTTTTGAATTTTTGTCACTTGTACCTACTTCCTTATACTGATTCTGTCCGAGTTTCAGTAACTTTTTTTTTTTTTTGCCCCCCCACACTGATTGTAAATGCCACTGAAACCATTTTTGTTTCTACATGTACAGTAAGCATCCATAAATTATAAACATGACTATGAGCTGTAATGCCTTTTTTTTTTTTAAGGTTGGTGATGCAAAGGAAATGTTAAATCAAGAAACAAAAGAAGAACTGGAACAGAAAAAAATGAGGTAGTGTATGACGGCCTGTCGGCCTGTTTTAACTTGCAGGTTAACCACGTGTGTGTAGCCACTTGCTTCTTTCGTTTTTAGACACTACCGTTCAAAAGTTTGGGGTCACTTTGAAATTTCCTTATTTTTGAAAGAAAAGCACTGTTCTTTTCAATGAAGCTCACTTTAAATTAATCAGAAATCCACTCTATACATTGCTAATGTGGTAAATGACTATTCTAGCTGCAAATGTCTAGTCTGGCTAATGCGACAAAGCTCTACGAGCTATTGGTCTGGCCAAGATATTAAGCCCAACCGTTTCCCAGAGCCCGTGGTTGACCCGCCTCCCTGAAATGCCTCAGTTTGCTACTGGTCGAAGCCAGAAAAGGCTGTGATGAAGCTTAAACCAATCACATCACTCTTTCCTCTGACGTATGCGACGCGACGGGGCTAACTGGTAGATTAAACTCTTACCGAAGCCGGTCGGGAGCAAGGCGAAAACGTCCTTCCTTTCAATAAATACCTCCAGGGCTGCTCTTTGCTCCGTTTTCAATGAGAACTTCCCGTTGAATGCTTTCAATACAGCATCTATGCGTAATAGATGCGGAAGCGTGAATGAAGCGCTTCCGGCATAGATTCTGTAAACAATCTATGGCTTCCGGTCGCAGTTCTACTACGTCAGTGCCTTGAACACGCCTCGACCCAGGGCCATTGGAGATGCTCAAAGTTGATTGGTTCCCGATTTTTCGGGAGCTTGGAAGAGCTGTAGATAGCCTGCCTGGCCAGACTAAGCTCGCAACAGGCCCTCGTGTTGCGTCACGCTTAGGATGGGCGGGCCCAGGCTAGCAAATATCTGGTTTTTGGTGCAATATCTCCATAGGTGTATAGAGGCCCATTTCCAGCAACTCTCACTCCAGTGTTCTAATGGTACAATGTGTTTGCTCATTGCCTCAGAAGGCTAATGGAGGATTAGAAAACCCTTGTACAATCATGTTAGCACAGCTGAAAACAGTTGAGCTCTTTAGAGAAGCTATAAAACTGACCTTCCTTTGAGCAGATTGAGTTTCTGGAGCATCACATTTGTGGGGTCGATTAAATGCTCAAAATGGCCAGAAAAATGTCTTGACTATATTTTCTATTCATTTTACAACTTATGGTGAGAAATAAAAGTGTGACTTTTCATGGAAAACACAAAATTGTCTGGGTGACCCCAAACTTTTGAACGGTAGTGTACTTTGAGAGAGACACTGACGATAGATAGGATGATTGTTTGCTATTTGCTGCTTGTCTGTTTAAAAACTCCTAAGATGGCCAACTGAAAATAAAAAAAAAATCAGTCATGTATCTGTCATGAAATGCATGCATGAATACATACTCGCACTTCCTTTTCCCTTCTGCATACAGGAAGCAGCGGGCCGAGCAGCTAGAAGAGGTGACGGAGAGTACAAATAGGCGCCTCAGTGGTGATTACGCTTTGCTTCAGCCATGCATTCCCAGTCAGGAGCCAGCCAGCGAATGTTCTTTAAGCACTGTGAAGTCCCTCCTACAGCCTGCACTGCCGTTGCCTGGAGCCAAGTCACAGGTGGATTCAGGTGGTGTTTGTAGTGAGCCGCTGGATGCTGTCTCTCTACTGGTGCAACACAGTCTTCCTCTCCCCAGTGAATCTTCTATTTCACCTTACGCCTGCTTCTATGGAAGTCCTAAACATTTGGTGAAAATGGGCTGGCTGGACAAGCTCTCTCCTCAAGGGTGAGGAATTAGGGCCAGTCTGAAATGAGTATACAGAGGACTTTGTGTTATTCTACCATTACTCAGTGCTGTTTAATTCTCAGGTCTGATTGGTCAGAACATGTTGATTCATTTTCAATACCAGCATGTCTCAGTTAGGATTTATACAACCCCGATTCCAAAAAAAGTTGGGACAAAGTACAAATTGTAAATAAAAATGGAATGCAATGATGTGGAAGTTTCAAAATTCCATATTTTATTCAGAATAGAACATAGATGACATATCAAATGTTTAAACTGAGAAAATGTATCATTTAAAGAGAAAAATTAGGTGATTTAAAATTTCACGACAACAACACAGCTCAAAAAAGTTGGGACAAGGCCATGTTTACCACTGTGAGACATCCCCTTTTCTCTTTACAACAGTCTGTAAACGTCTGGGGACTGAGGAGACAAGTTGCTCAAGTTTAGGGATAGGAATGTTAACCCATTCTTGTCTAATGTAGGATTCTAGTTGCTCAACTGTCTTAGGTCTTTTTTGTCGTATCTTCCGTTTTATGATGCACCAAATGTTTTCTATGGGTGAAAGATCTGGACTGCAGGCTGTCCAGTTCAGTACCCGGACCCTTCTTCTACGCAGCCATGATGCTGTAATTGATGCAGTATGTAGTTTGGCATTGTCATGTTGGAAAATGCAAGGTCTTCCCTGAAAGAGACGTCGTCTGGATGGGAGCATATGTTGCTCTAGAACCTGGATATACCTTTCAGCATTGATGGTGTGTTTCCAGATGTGTAAGCTGCCCATGCCACACGCACTAATGCAACCCCATACCATCAGAGATGCAGGCTTCTGAACTGAGCGCTGATAACAACTTGGGTTGTCCTTCTCCTCTTTAGTCTGAATGACACGGCGTCCCTGATTTCCATAAAGAACTTCAAATTTTGATTCGTCTGACCACAGAACAGTTTTCCACTTTGCCACAGTCCATTTTAAATGAGCCCTGGCCCAGAGAAGACGTCTGCGCTTCTGGATCATGTTTAGATACGGCTTCTTCTTTGAACTATAGAGTTTTAGCTGGCAACGGCGGATGGCACGGTGAATTGTGTTCACAGATAATGTTCTCTGGAAATATTCCTGAGCCCATTTTGTGATTTCCAATACAGAAGCATGCCTGTACGTGATGCAGTGCTGTCTAAGGGCCCGAAGATCACGGGCACCCAGTATGGTTTTCTGGCCTTGACCCTTGCACACAGAGATTCTTCCAGATTCTCTGAATCTTTTGATGATATTATGCACTGTAGATGATATGTTCAAACTCTTTGCAATTTTACACTGTCAAACTCCTTTCTGATATTGCTCCACTATTTGTCGGCGCAGAATTAGGGGGATTGGTGATCCTCTTCCCATCTTTACTTCTGAGAGCTGTTGCCACTCCAAGATGCTCTTTTTATACCCAGTCATGTTAATGACCTATTGCCAATTGACCTAATGAGTTGCAATTTGGTCCTCCAGCTGTTCCTTTTTTGTACCTTTAACTTTTCCAGCCTCTTATTGCCCCTGTCCCAACTTTTTTGAGATGTGTTGCTGTCATGAAATTTCAAATGAGCCAATATTTGGCATGAAATTTCAAAATGTCTCACTTTCGACATTTGATATGTTGTCTATGTTCTATTGTGAATACAATATCAGTTTTTGAGATTTGTAAATTATTGCATTCCGTTTTTATTTACAATTTGTACTTTGTCCCAACTTTTTTGGAATCGGGGTTGTATTAACATGCTGAATTTCTGTATTTCAACTTTTCTGAATTTTGACTCTTATGGCAAATACGGCATGCGAAGGGGATAAAAACGTGTTAAGTTGATATGGTGACGTTTTGTGCGAGGAGCTGGGTTTTATTTAGTGTTTTTAAAAGAAGTCTCCATGTCAGCAGTGTGTAAGTGTCTGAAAGTGGCACAAGCAAATCTGGGTTTTGCAGCTTCTTGGTGTGGGTTGTTTTTTTTTTTTTTTTTTGTCCTAGTAGCTTAAAGAGGGAAGAAAAAGACAAGCTGGTGAGAGGAGGACTGTTTATAGCTGCTATAACCTAAATGATGACAGGAACTAATTTGTTTTATGAATGCTCCATAAAGTTAGATGCAAGTAAATGGATAAAAAGTATGACATGTTCTTTAACAATATTTATAAAAAAAAAAAAAAGCTTCTGTAGAAAGAGAATCCACTTCCGCATGGTAATGGAATGTCCCATTGTGTGAGGAATGTTTGCTACTAACAGAACGTACTGTATGTGAGGTGAAAAATGAAGCAGTTTGGCAAGCAGTCATGCTTTTATTTATCGTTATGTACAATGAGTCCAAGACTTGTAACATGCATTCGAACTAGTAAAAGATCTAAATTAAAAAAACAAGCATCAAACTACTATAATAAAGATCAAATTTACATTATTATTCTTTCCACATTCACTGGATATGAGCAATCGCATGCTCTGATTGGCTACTCTACTACTAGGGTATCAGCTCATATACCATGAGTAGAGAAAAACAAAATGGCAGAGCGTGTTCCTGAACCAACTGATGGCGAAATAAGAACTCTACTCGAAAACAAAACCACCAAAAATATGGAATAAAAGCGTTTGATGGTAAGAATATATTCCCCCCCCCTTTTTTTTTTTTTTTAAATTCAAGAATTATTATCCTCCGCCCAAATGAAGTTTGGTGGGTTCCATCCATCCGTCTGGTTATGTTTTTGTTTCCAGGCCATACCTTTAAAACTATTGAAGCTATCTTCATGAAACTTTGTATACATATCAAGCAACATGTGAACTGGTGCCTTATGCTATTCTGGATTTTTGAAAGAAAGTATTTTTCAAATTTTTACATAAAAAATAGGTTTTGACTTAGTTTCTAAGAGCAATGTTTGTTTCCGGAGCGCGTATCCCAAACTATTCATGATACGGATTTGAAACTTGGTATACATGTTAACAAGGTGATGTAGATGTGCCTTTTCATACTAATACATTTGAAAAATTAATTTTTTCATGTTTCCACGGAAACAGTTTCAGACTTGGTCTCTCAGGTTGGTAGGTTTTGTTTCCGGAGCAGAACTTGAAAACTGAGTGGTACGGTCTTGAAAGTTGATATATGTGTTGAATAAGTAATGTACAGTGAGAGTAAAAAGTATTTGATCCCTTGCTGATTTTGTTGGTTTGCCCACTAATAAAGACATGATCATTCTATACTTTTAATGGTAGATGTATTCTAACATGGAGAGACAGAATATCAAAACGAAAATCCAGAAAATAACTTTAAAGAATATATTTTAATTGATTTGTATTTCATTGAGGGAAATAAGTATTTGATCCCTCTAGCCAAAAGCACTTAATACTTGGTGGCAAAGCCTTTGTTTGCAAGCACAGCAGACAGACGTTTGTTGCAGTTAACCACAAGGTTAGCACACACATCAGGGGGAATTTTGGCCCACTCTTCTTTGCAGATCCTCTCTAAATCATTAAGGTTGGTGGGCTGTCGCTTGGCAACTCGGACCTTCAGCTCCCTCCATAGATTTTCGATTGGATTGAGGTCCGGAGACTGGCTGGGCCACTCCATGACCTTAATGTGGTTCTTCTTGAGCCACTCCTTTGTTGCCTTTGCTGTATGCTTCGGGTCATTGTCATGGTGGAAGACCCAACCACGGCCCATTTTCAACTTCCTGGCAGAGGGGAGGAGGTTGTCCCTCAGGACTGCACGGTACATGGCTCCATCCATCTTCCCACTGATGCGGTGAAGTAGCCCTGTGCCCTTGGCAGAGAAACACCCCCAAAACATAATGCTTCCACCTCCATGCTTGACGGTGGGCACAGTGTTCCTGGGGTCATAGGCAGCATTTTTCTTCCTCCACACATGACGAGTAGAGTTTAGGCCAAATAGTTCAATTTTGGTCTCGTCTGACCACAGAATCCTTCTCCCAATCACTTTGTACATCTTTGAGGTGATCATTGGCATACTTTAGGCGGGCCTCCACATGTGCCTTCTTAAGCAGGGGTACCTTTCGGGCACTGCAGGATTTTAATCCATTGCGGCGCAAAGTGTTGCCAATTGTTTTCCTGGTGACTGTGGTCCCAGCTGCCTTGAGGTCATTCACTAACTCCCGCTGTGTGGTTGCAGGCCGATTTCTCACAGTTCTCATGATCGTTGCCACCCCATGAGGTGAAATCTTCTGTGGAGCACCAGACCGAGGTCTATTGATGGTGATGTTATACTTCTTAAATTTTCTCACAATTGCACCAATGGTTGTTACTTTAATACCCAGTATCTTGCTAATGTTTTTGTAGCCCATTCCAGATTTGTGCAGGTCAACAATCCTGTCTCTGAGGTCCTGAGAGAGTTCTTTGGTCTTACCCATGTTGGACAGTTTGGAATCTGTCTGATTGTCTGATTCTGTGAACAGGTGTCTTTCATACAGGTGATTAGTTAGAACAGGTGTCTTCAATTCAGGTAACAAGTTGATTGGGAGTGTCTAACTGGTCTGTGAAAGCCAGAACTCCTAATGCATACTAGGGGATCAAATACTTATTTCCCTCATCTCATCTCATCTCATCTCATTATCTCTAGCCGCTTTATCCTTCTACAGGGTTGCAGGCAAGCTGGAGCCTATCCCAGCTGACTACGGGTGAAAGGCGGGGTACACCCTGGACAAGTCGCCAGGTCATCACAGGGCTGACACATAGACACAGACAACCATTCACACTCACATTCACACCTACGGTCAATTTAGAGTCACCAGTTAACCTAACCTGCATGTCTTTGGACTGTGGGGGAAACCGGAGCACCCAGAGGAAACCCACACGGACACGGGGAGAACATGCAAACTCCACACAGAAAGGCCCTTGCCGGCCCCGGGGCTCGAACCCAGGACCTTCTTGCTGTGAGGCGACAGCGCTAACCACTACACCACCGTGCCGCCTTATTTCCCTCAATGAAATACAAATCAATTAATATA